>NC_068449.1:11756157-11861157 GCF_023373465.1 Oncorhynchus keta | reverse complement strand
TTGTTAAAAGTTTGTTAACAGTTAATTTGTGGAATTTCTTTCCTTCTTAATGCATTTCAGCCAATCAGTTGGGTTCTGACAAGGTAGGGGTGGTATACAGAAGATAGCCTTATTTGGTAAAAGACCAAGTCCATATTATGGCAAGAACAGCTCAAATAAGCAAAGAGAAATAGTCCATCATTACTTTAAGACACTAAGGTCAGTCAATGCGGAAAATTTCAATAACTTTGAATGTTTCTTCAAGTGCAGTCACAAAAACCATCAAGCACTATGATGAAACTGGCTCTCATGAGGACTGCCATAGGAAATGAAGACCCAGAGACCTCTGCTGCAGAGGATAAGATCATTAGACTGACAGCTCTGGCTGCTTCGAACAGACTGACAGCTTTGACTGCTCCATGCAGGCTGGCAGCTCCTTGCAGACTGACAGCTCCTTGCAGACTGACAGCTCCTTGCAGACTGACAGCTCTGGCTGCATCATGCAGACTGACAGCTCTGATTGCTCCATGCATGCTGACAGCACCCTGCAGACTGGCAGCTCTTTGCAGACTGACAGCTCTGGCTGCTTCATGCAGACTGACAGCACCTTGCAGACTGACAGCTCCCTGCAGACTGACAGCTCAGGCTGCTCCGAACAGGCAGGAGGCTCCGGCAGCGCTGTAGAGGAGGAAGGCTCTGATAGCGCTGAACAGGCGGGAGACTCCGACAGCGCAGGAGGGATGGAAGGCTCTGATAGCGCTGAACAGACAGGAGACTCCGGTAGCGCAGGAGAGGAGAAAGGCTCCGACAGCGCTGGAGAGGCGGGAGACTCCGACAGCGCAGGAGGGAAGGAAGGCTCTGGCTGTGCTGAACAGGCGAGGCGCACAGAAGGCCTGGTGCGTGGTGCTGGAACTGGTGCTACAGGATCGAGGACACGCACAGGAAGCCTGGTGCGGGGAGCTGCTACTGGAGGACTGGTGTGTGGAGGTGGCTCTGGATAGACCGGACCGTGCAGGCTTACCTGGCTCGATGCCCACTCTAGCCCGGCAAATACGAAGGGCTGGTATGTGCCGCACCGGGCTATGCACCCGCACTGGAAACACCGTGCGCTCCATAGCATAACACGGTGCCTGCCCGGTCTCTCTAGCCCAACGGTAAGCACAGGGAGTTTGCGCAGGTCTCCTACCTGGCATAGCCATACTCCCATTAAGCCCCCCCCCAATAATTTTTTGGGGCTGCTTTTCAGGCTTCCATCCGCGTCGCCGTGCTGCCTCCTCATACCAGCGACTCTCAGCTTTAGCCGCCTCTAGTTCTTCCTTGGGACGGCGATATTCTCCCAGCTGCGCCCAGGGTCCTTTTCCGTCTAATATCATCTCCCAAGACCAGAAGTCCTTATATTGCTGCTCCTCACAATTAACAGGGAGAGTAGGCTCAGGTCTGACTCCTGACTCAGCCACTCTCTCTCCGAGCCCTCCCCCAATAAATATTTGGGGGTTACTTTCGGTTTTCGCTCTGCGCCGCCATGTCTTTCTTTCCGACTCCATTCGCCTATAGCCCTCTTCTCACTGCTCCAGCGAACCTGTCGATTTCTTCCCACGTCGTATACTCCATGCCTCTGCTGTCCATAACGTCCTCCTTTTTCTGCTCCTGCTGTCGCTGCCTGTAACCACGCCACTCGGTCCGTGTGTGGTGGGTGATTCTGTAACGGCGTTCTTCGTTTGTCAAAAGAGAGTCGGACCGAAATGCAGCGTAGTGGTTACTCATGACTTTAATAGAAAAAATGACACATGAAAAATAACGTAATATACAAAATACAAAACAACAAACGGAATGTGAAACCTATTACAGCCTATCTGGTGAAACTACACAGTGACAGGAACAATCACCCACGAAATACAAAGCGAAACCAGGCTACCTAAATACGGTTCCCAATCAGAGACAACGAGAATCACCTGACTCTGATTGAGAACCGCCTCAGGCAGCCAAGCCCATACAACTCCCCTACTCAGCCGCAATCCCAATAATACAAAAACCCCAATACAAAATACAACAACATAAACCCATGTCACACCCTGGCCCAACCAAATAATATAACGAAAACACAAAATACAATGACCAAGGCGTGACAATGTGCTTATCTTTCAAACACAATTACATTTCTATGTGACCCCAACTTTTGAACGGTAGTATATATATATATATTATATATATATATATATATATATATATATATATATATAAAACAAATTACATATTTTTAGCAGCGGTGGGAACAATTTAAATGAATATAGGGGAAACACTGCGTATGTGCGTCTGTGGAATTCCTACATGATGCCATTAAAGACGATCATCCTGCTCTAACTGTTTATCCCCTGGGGTCAGAATGTAATCTGGAATGGGATAGATCAGTTTTCCACCGCAGCTTCCAAAGTGCTACTTGGAGACCAAATATCTGCTGGATCCAATTTACTCAGATCCTGCTTTGACTCCAGAACAAATTCAAACAACCCTAAAGCTTTATTAGAAACACCTGACAGCCATTCTAGAGGATTTTGCCTCACAACAGGAACAACGTCAAATTACACAGAGCTAATTAACTGTTAATTTAATCTGTGTTGTCTCAACAACTGACCACATGGCTTGCCAGGTATGGAAATAGATTGCCATGTTGGAGTCAGGATGGAATGGCTAATCTCCTGGCTTTGATTCCCGGCTACCTCCACAATCAAATGTATTTATAAAGCCCTTCTTACATAGCTGATGTCACAAAGTGATGTAAAGAAATCCAGCCTAAAGCCCCAAACAGCAAGCAATGCAGGTGTAGAAGCATGGTGGCTAGGAAAAACTCCCTAGAAAGGCCAGAACCTAGGAAGAAACTTACAATTATTTAATCCCAAATTCCTCAAGATAGTAGTCTTTTCATCAGTCAGAACAAATACTTAGTTTGAAGGTAAGCATTTCTTGTATTTGGCGCATGTGAGAAATAAAATGAGATTTTAAGGTGCATAACAGAACAACATTTCAGTCTCACCAGGTTTTTGAAGAGGGCGGTGAGCTCCTTGGTGAAAACAGAGAACTTCAGGAAGGCAGAGCCCAGGTCGGGGTCATCCCTGTAGACACAGTTCTCCCCAAACTTCTCGAGGGCCTGGGTGTACTGCTCCTCATTCTCCACATGGGCTGACACACAGGAGAGAAAAAAAACAAAGGATGACTACGGAGGACAAGGTGATAGAGGGGACTAAGGAAAAAGGAAAGAAGAAATTAATGGAAAGGTGAAGTGTACAGACAAGGACTCCCTCTCCTGTAGTTAATTCAGCCATAAACTTTAAAAGGCACTGGGGAGACATCTCAGAGTGAGTGTGAGTAGTCGAACAAACAAGTGTATAACTCTCTAGCTCACTATGCAGAGTGGCAGCACCATTCCAGTGTGCCATTTAACAATCACTCTGCCAGCATGTTATTCAGGTATGTACTTACACAGTGTTCTCAGCAGAAGAAGACACACAGTGTTCTCAGCAGAAGAAGACACACACACACACACACACACACACACTAACTTTCTTATCTTTACATGGCACATTGGTGCGGCTGGCTTCCGGGTTGGATGCGCGCTGTGTTAAGAAGCAGTGCGGCTTGGTTGGGTTGTGTATCGGAGGACGCATGACTTTCAACCTTCGTCTCTCCCGAGCCCGTACAGAAGTTGTAGCGATGAGACAAGATAGTAGCTACTAAACAAGTGGATACCACGAAATTGGGGAGAAAAAGGGGTAAAATTGAAGAAAATAAATAAAAAAATAAAAAATTGCAGCCACCAAGGTCATACACTATTCTTTCTACTACCACACAGCAAGCGATACCAATGCAGCAAGTCTGGAACCAACAGGACTCTGAAGCATTTCACTGTAAAGTCTACACCTGTTGTATTCGGCGCATGTGACAAATAAAATTTGATTTGATGCATATACACACACATGATAACATACGCACTATACACACACGTACACATGGATTGTGTTGTAGATATGTGGTAGTGGAGTAGGGGCCTGTAGAATCAGATTCAGAAACAGATAGAAATACAGCTTATAGAACAGCGGGGACTGGGAAGAGAGAGACACACACACACACACACACACAGGTACCGACACACACACACACAGGTACCGACACACACGCACACACACACACGCACACACACACACACACTAGTACAGACAAACACACACACACACACAAGTACAGACACACACACACAGGTACAGACACATGCACACACACACAGGTACAGACACATGCACACACGCTAGCACACACACTCTACACACGATCAATTTTTTTTGCATTTTTCTCCCCAATTTCGTGCTATTCAATTGGTAGTTACAGTCTTGTCTCATCGCTGCAACTCCCGTACGGACTTGGGAGAGGCGAAGGTCGATAGCAGTGGGTCCTCCGAAACACAACCCAACCAAGCCACACTGCTTCTTGACACAATGCCCACTTAACCCGGAAGCCAGCCGCCCCAATGTGTCGGCGGAAACACAGTATACCTGGTGACCATGTCAGCGTGCTCTGCGCCCGGCACAGCAGTCTCTAGTGCGTGATGAGATAAGGACATCCCTGCCGGTCAAACGCTCCCCTAACCCGGGCGACGCTGGGCCAATTGTGCGCCGCCCCAAGAATCTCCCGGACACGGCTGGCTGTGACAGATCCTGGACTCCAACCCAGGATCTCTAGTGGCACAGCTAGCACTGTGATGCAGTGTCTTAGACCACTGCGCCACTCAGGAGGCCCCCAAGCCATAATACTGTTAAAAAGTCAACCATATAGCTACCTGGACTATCTGCACTGACCCTTTTCTACTAACTTTCTTGACTCTTCACAAACACTGCTGCTACTGTTTATTATCTATCCTGTTGCCTAGTCACTTTATTCCTAGTTCTACACTGACTCTACACAACAATAAGAACACATGCTCTTTCCATGTCATTGACTGACCAGGTGAAAGCTATGATCCCTTATTGATGTCACCTGTTAAATCTTCTTCAATCAGTGTAGATGAAGGGGAGGAGACTAAATTAAATAAGGATTTTTAAGCCTTGAGACATGGAGTGTGTGTGTGTGTGCCATTCAGAAGGTGAATGGTCAATATAATAGATTTAAGTGCCTTTAAACAGGGTATGGAAAGTAGATGTCAGGCACGCTGGTTTGAGTGTGTCAAGAACTGCAATGCTGCTGGGTTTCATGCTCAACAGTTTCCCGTGTGTATCAAGACTGGTTCGCCACCCGAAAGACATCCAGCCATCTTGACACATCTGTGGGAAGCATTTAGGTCAACATGGGCCAGCATCCCTGTGGAACGCTTTCGACACATTTTAGTCCATGCCCTGAGGAATTGAGGCTGTTCTATGTCCAAAAGGGGGTGAAATGCAATATTAGGAAGGTGTTCCTAAATGTTTTGTACACTCAGTGTAAGTATATATGAGGACACCCTTTCAAATGAGTGGATTTGGCTATTTCAGCCACACCCGTTGCTAACAGGTGTATAAAATTAAGCACACAGCCAAGTCCCCACAGCAATATTCCATCAAGTAGAGGAAAGCCTTCCCAGAAGAATGTAAGCTGTTATAGCAGCAAAGGGGGAGGACCAACTCCATATTAATGCCCATGATTTTGGAATGAGATGTTCGATGAGCAGGTGTCCACATATATTTGGTCATGTAGTGTATCTACCTCAATTACCTCGCACTCAGTACTGGTACCCTGTCTATACAGCCAAGTTATCGTTACTCACTGTATAGTTATTATTTCACCATTTTCTTTCTCTCTGCTTTGTTGGGAAGTGACCGTCAGTAAGAATTTCCCTCTTCTTTTACACCTGTTGCTTACGAAGCATGTGACCAATAACATTTATTTGGAATAATAAATAGCGGCCTTGGTTAGTGCACAGAGCAGTGTGTGGTAGAGGTCAACAGATTATGATTTTTCAATGCAGATACCGTTACCGATTATTGGAGGACCACCCAAAAAAAAGCCGATACCGATTAAATCGGCCGATTTAAAAAAAAATTGTATTTGTAATAATGACAATTATAACAATACTGAATGAACACTTATTGTAACTTAATATAATACATCAATACAAACCCATTTAGCCTCAAATAAATAATGAAGCATGTTCAATTTGGTAGAAATAATGCAAAAACAAAGTGTTGGAGAAGTAAAAGTGCAATATGTGCCATGTAAAAAAGATAACGTTTGAGTTCCTAGCTCAGAACATATGAAAGTTGGTGGTTTCTTTTAACATGAGATTTCAATATTCCAAGGTAAGAGGTTTTAGGTTGTAGTTAATATAGTATTTATAGGATTATTTCTCTCTATACCATTTGTATTTCATATACCTTTGACTAATGGATGTTCTTATAGGCACTATAATATAGTATTGCCAGTGTAACAGTATAGCTTCCGTCCCTCTCCTTGCCCCTACCTGGGCTCGAACCAGGAACAAATCGTCAACAGCCAACCTCGAAGCAGTGTTACCCATGCAGAGCAAGTGGAACAACTACTCCAAGTCTCAGAGCGAGTGACATTTGTAACGCTATTAGCATGCACCCTGCTAAAGAGCTAGCTATTTCACATCGGTTACAGCAGCCTAATCTCGGGAGTTGATAGGCTTGAAGTCATAAACGGAGCAATGCTTGCGAAGAGCTGCTGGCAAAACGCACGAAAGTGCTGTTTGAATGAATGCTTACGAGTCTGCTGCTGCCTACCATCGCTCAGTCAGTCTGCTCTATCAAATATCAAATCATAGACGTAATTATAACATAATAACACACAGAAGTACGAGCCTTTGGTCATTAATATGGTCGTATCCAGACACTATCATTTCGAAAACAAAACATTTATTCTTTCAGTGAAATACGGAACAGTTCTGTATTTTATCTAACAGGTGGAATCCCTAAATCTAAATAATCCTGTTACATTGTACAACCTTCAATGTTATGTCATAATTACGTGAAATTCTGTCAAATTAGTTCGCAATGAGCCAGGCTGCCCAAACTGTTGCATATACCCTGACTCTGCGTGCAATGAACGCAAGAGAAGTGACACAATTTCGCCTGGTTAATATTGCCTGCTAAACTGGATTTATTTTAGCTAAATATGCAGGTTTAAAAATGTATACTTCTGTGTATTGATTTTAAGAAAGGCATTGGTATTTATGGTTAGGTACAGTCGTGCAACGATTGTGTTTTTTCCGCAAATGCGCCATTGTTAAATCATCCCCCTGCGTTGCATCGATTAACTAGATAAACTAGTAATATCATCAACCAAGTGTAGTTAACTAGTGATTATGAGTGATTGATTGTTTTTTATAAGATAAGTTTAATGCTAGCTAGCAACTTACCTTGGCTTCTACTGCATTCAAGATACAGGCAGTCTCCTCGTGGAGTGCAACGAGAGGCAGGTGGTTAGAGCATTGGACTAGTTAACCGTAAGGTTGCAAGATTGAATCCTGGAGCTGACAAGGTAAAAATCTGTCGTTCTGCCCCTGAACAAGGCAGTTAACCCACTGTTCCTAGGCCGTCATTGAAAATAAGAATGTGTTCTTAACTGACTTGCCTAGTTAAATAAAAAGGTGTAAAAAAATCAAGTAAATAACATTTTAAAAATCGGCCAAATCGGTCTCCAAAAATACAGATTTCCGATTGTTATGACTTGAAATCGGCCCTAATTAATTCTGATTAATCGGTCGACCTCTAGTGTGTAGAATTCCATCCACTCCTATCCCCCCGCCCCACCCCCCATCTCCGTTCTCCAATGTTTCCCCTGCTCTCTGAAATTGTCTTTGGGATTGAAGAACACAATGGGACAGGAAGAGAGAGAGTTAGAAAAGTATTGTCACACTGGAATGCCTCCAGAGCTGTGGCCATGTGGCAGGGGGAGGGGATGACCAGGGAACTGTGGTTACACTGTGCAGACAGTAACACAAACTCTCTCGTACAAAGAGGAATTACTCAGGAACGTTACCATTCATTAGACTGTGTGAGTGTTACAGGCTACATTTCCTGATTGCTATGATTAAGAGCTGCTAAAAGACAAAAATGGCAGTTAAAAGTAGGTTGATTCTAAAACTAAGGCTAAAGCTAATACATACAGGTGTGGTATTTTATTAAAAGGCCCAGCGCAGTCAAAAATGTGATTTCCTGTGTTTTATATCTATTTCCACACTATGAGGTTGGAATAATACTGTGAAATTGTGATAATAATGATAATGCCCTTTTAGTGCTCCCGAGTGGCGCACTAAAACCGACCCTGGTTCGATTCCTGGATGTATCACAACCGGCCGTGATTGGGAGTCCCATAGGGCGGCGCACAATTGGCCCAGCGTCGTCCGGGCTAGGGTTTGGATGGGGTAGGCCGTCATTGTAAATAAGAATTTGTTCTCAACTGACTTGCTTAGTTAAATAAAGGTAAAACATAAAAAATAATGTGTAAGAGCTGTTTGGTGGGATGGAGACCACTCAGACAGTCCTAGCAAAAATGATTGCTTGAGAAATCTCTCTTTACTAAGAAGATATTTTGGTTTATTTTTTACCATTTTATTTGAAAACATCACAGTAAGGGACATTGTTAACCAGAAATAAAACATTTTATAAAGAAGAGTCAAACCTAAGAGAGAAAGGCCACCCATGTGTGTGAGTGTGTATCCTATAGGAACAGGCAATTCGCCTAAATCAAACCCAGCAACACCGTCACTTCAAGCTACAAAAGGGGAGTCCATAAAGCAGGCATAACAGATGTCAGCTAGCCTCAGAGCCACACTTCATTTAGTGCTGCTAATTGAGGTGAAGGGGATTTGAGGCACTGGTTGGGTGCAGGGAGCATTGCCATGACAACCCTGGAAACTTTCCCTAGAGAACAGGGAGTGTGTGTGTGTGTGTGTGTGTGTGTGTTAGAGATTGTGAGTGTGTGTTTTACTGTGAACAGAGTCTGGTGGCCCATTAGCACACCATTCCCCTTCCATCTCTCAGCCCACTCTGTGTCAATGGTCAGGGGACCACCTTGTCATGTTAGATCAGGGAGATACCGCCCACCAACCAATCACCACCTGTGGCAGAGGCCACTCATACAGGGTGACAAATGGATGGACACACACACAGAGAGAGAGACAGTAGAGAAGGAATGTGAGGATGGATTCTACCTCCGGAGAATGACTCAGCGGAACTCATTACTGCACCGCGTCTGTCCAGACACACTGCCACCCACAACTTAACATGTTCACAGGGGAAGATATTAAAATAGAAGAACTACAAGCTCTTATAGTGGTGCAATAAGATCAAGGTGGATGAAATAATGCAGATCATAAAAACCTTACTGCTAAAAATGATTGATTCCTAAGCTCAGGTACGGATTAAACCGGAGTCGTCCGAGCTCAGGCATGGATTTAACCGGAGTCGTCTGAGCTCAGGCACGGATTTAACCGGAGTCGTCCGAGCTCAGGCACGGATTTAACCGGAGTCGTCCGAGCCCAGGCACGGATTTAACCGGAGTCGTCCGAGCCCAGGCACGGATTTAACCGGAGTCGTCCGAGCTCAGGCACGGATTTAACCGGAGTCGTCCGAGCCCAGGCACGGATTTAACCGGAGTCGTCCGAGCCCAGGCACGGATTTAACCGGAGTCGTCCGAGCTCAGGCACGGATTTAACAGGTGAGTTGGAAGTCCTTTATCTCTTAAGAAGACTTCTTTCTCAACCCCTTTCCACCTAAGACTACATTTATTTTAGCGAAACCACAGTGCTCTAGTCAAGTTACCTAAAGGGAACCTATAGTTGAATTCTTGTTGGGTTTCTGTTTAGGCTGTCCTTGCACAACTCTGCCAAAAACAAATGTTCAAACACACACACACACTGTTAAGACATCAAACACAGCTGCTTTGTTGTGGGTCGCCCTGGCCTGTGAGTCACCAGCGGGCCCTAGCAGGGCTTTTGTTGTGAAGTGGCACATGAGCTCAGGGCATCTCTCTGTGCCTTGACTATCCAATCCTGACACAGAACACACACGGCCCGGTGAAGATCCCAACCCTGACACAGAACACACACGGCCCGGTGAAGATCCCAACCCTGACACAGAACACACACGGCCCGGTGAAGATCCCAACCCTGACACAGAACACACACGGCTCCTATTTACTGTAAAGCAACCCCGAGAGTTAAACACCTCAGGGAACAGAGAGTGAGTGAGATACTGTGAACAGTGTGTGTCTGTGTGTGAGAGTGAGTCACTGTGAACAATACATGCCACCTTCCAGTGCATTCCCACACTGTCTCGTCTCTTTCCCTTTCTGTCTCAGTCAGGGATAGTCAGTGATAGCATGACATGGAGGGTTGTGTTCTGTTGTTGTGGATGGATGGAATGACTTGGGTTCCTGTCTGAGTCGGGCCCTCAGGAAATGGTGGCCCAGTGTTTAACGGGAATCTTGAAAAGGAGGGAGGAGAGGTGGAGTGACACATTCACCCATAGAGAGCTCTTTGACAATCAACACACACATACGGTAACTGCAACAACAGCAGCAGACACACCAAGGCACCTGCTGTGGATTATCTAACAGCAGAGGGTGGTGGGGGTGTCTGTCCCCACACACACACACACACACACACACACACACACACACACACACACACAGTTAATCACAAGCTTACTTTGCTGGAGGTTTCACATGCCATTCTCCATGGGGGCTGAATAAATACTGCTGGACTTAACATCCTTTTAACGATATGGCCGCCGCAGACAAGGCTGTTAAGGTTTACCCAGAGGACAAACCATTGAAGAGAGATGGATTGTCATTAAGGGAGACCTCAGTGAGACAGTAGTAAAATGCATGGTGTGTGTATGGATGGAGATGGAAAAAGTGAGACTGCAAGGGGAATGACAAATGACTTCCTTCTGTCTATGAGAGTGTGTGCTTCCAGTCTGTACAATTTATGGTATATTCATCAAATTTTACAATGTGCGTGCATGCATGCATGTCCTCAGTAGCTGTGTACTCATTATCATGGGTGTGATGGCTTCCTATGGGCTCATCATGACAAAGATTAGCCAGAAAAACTGATCTGATCTACCCAGAGGCCCAGCGGTGCATACAGCAAACACCATCAGCCTGACCAATATAAACTGAATATAAACCACCCAGATCAAACTGGGGATTAATAAAGCATGTACAGTGGGGCAAAAAAAGTATGTAGTCAGCCACCAATTGTGCAAGTTCTCCCACTTAAAAAGATGAGAGGCCTGTAATTTTCATCATAGGTACACTTCAACTATGACAGACAAAATGAGAAAAAAAGAATCCAGAAAATTACATTGTAGGATTTTTAATGAATTTATTTGCAAATTATGGTGGAAAATAAGTATGATTTTCTGGATTGTTTTTCTCATTTTGTCTGTCATAGTTGAAGTGTACCTATGATAAAAAGATGAGAGAGGCCTGTAATTTAAGTGGGAGAACTTGCACAATTGGTGGCTGACTAAATACTTTTTTGCCCCACTGTATTTCTTATCTCAGCCATTGTGGGCCATTAGACCAGTAATTGGGTGCGGGGTTGGGTTCAATTTGAATTGAAGGCAGTCAATTCAGAAAGTAAAATTACAATTCAATAATCTAAAAAATGGCATGACTTCTCAATACAGAAAAGTAGTAGCTATTTATTTCAAAAATTTTAAAATGTCTGAATTTTTAATTAAACACTTCCTGAATTGACTGCCTTTAATCCTGATAGAGTGACAGCACTGCAGGCCCGGTGATGGGCAGACTGATAGGTGACACCAAGGAGTGCTGTGGTGTGGCAAGGGTAAGCTCTGCTCCAGTTCTGTCAGTCAGACCGGGCTCTCCGCTGGGCCCCTGTCCTCCAGGAGGATGGCGCTACATTCCTGAAGGAGGTAAGTTCTGATTTGGCTTTTATCATCTTCTCTGCTCTATGGTCACTACGACTGACTAACTTACTGACTGTTTACGACATGCAAAAGAGGTTGACAAGATCAACTGTAACAGGTCAGAATATATGGGATGCTGCTTTCTGAAGAAACAATGCTTGTTCATTCGACAACATAGCTGGCTTCTCATTTTCTCAAAAGCTTGCCTTTCTACTTCCAATTGAGAAAGGAGGGAGAGATAAAATAACTTGTCAGTGTTGCTGGAGGAACTTGTCAGGTTGAAGGTTAATACAATGTCCAAACTGCAGGAGTTTGTAGTAGGAGTCTGAGAGACATGATGTTTGTGTATGGAATAACACTACAATCCTGGGCATGTGGAGGTCAAATCTGTCAAAGCTATGGAGGGTGAGCAGCAACACAGATTAAAAAGATACAGAGCAGAGAGAGAGAGAGAGACAAACTGTCAGGGATGAATATTTCACCACAGGTGAGCGAGGTCCAGGCAACTGATTGAGATCTTGGGTAGGATAGGGAGCCTGGGAGAGATGTGTAGGTTGTGCTGAATAATGCAGCGATTTGACCACATCAAGGGAAGTCTGGGCTGGGCTCTGGCAGTGGCAGGATTCCACTGTTCAGTTCAGTGCCTCCAGCCCACATTATAATACCAAGCAGAACAGACACAATGTCGCTTAGACCTCCTGACTGGACCATACAAACACACAATCTCACTGACAACAATGTTGAGTTGTTGACATTTCTTACATTTTTCTTAAAAGGTCAAGGTTGTTCTATCCAGAGCCTGACACAAGTGTTAAATATGATGCTAGCTTGCATTGGAATCAACTTTACCACTAATTCTAACAATCCGGCAACAAGCTTTCACTGTTTATATTGGCACAGACAAAGTCTCTGCTATAAAGAAGGGCTAGAAAATCCAAGATCCCACAGCTGAACTAAGGAAAAAGCGTCTTAATTCACAACATTCATTCTCAGGAAGACTGGAAGGTCACCAAGTGTTCTCCTCTTATGTAATCACCCTGTGTTCTGACTGAGGGTACATTCAGAAAGGGCCTGTGTAGATTAATGAATACGAGAGGAAGGTACAACTCAAAGATGTCAATGGTCCTTTTGTCTTAGATTTAGTTCTGGGTGTCTAGATTTGCTTTGTCCACTGATGGTTTTGTCAATTTGAGGTAAATATCAGCATTAGGTGCTGCTCATAAGGCAGTGTGAGTTGTGTTCAAAATAGATCAAGTAAATATGGCTTTGTCTACAGATTAGAAAAGGTGAGTCAAGATGAGAAGATTGAGTGACAAACCACAACGTGAAAGAACAGTGGTAGTGGAATGTCAAGGACGGATTGAAATCTAACGTGAGTGACGACTTCAGAACATTTTACTTTGCAAAACGCCCCTCTTCATATCAATGACCAGAGCAGTACAAATACTTCAATTTTTGTACAGCATTCTTGATACGTGTCTCTAATTAATTAACAAGACTACTTGAAAGACTGCACAGCCAGTAAGACCGACTTACTGAATATAACACACCCCTTTAGCCCTAATATTACCTACAGGTATCCAATATAGCTGTAACACGTCTGACAGCAGAGCAGAGCTGACAGGTGTGTAATAAATCTTGGTACTGATGTCTTGACAGTATTTCTTTTCCTGAGGACTGAGGTGACCCAGTAGTAGAGGTGCATCTGGGAGGGTCACATACTAAAGCCTTCAGGAGAGATTTCTCGCTCACCTCACCGGGCCTCAGATTTACTGCCGACCGGGCCCGTCTGGCCTCCGACGCCTTTCAAATCCAAACCTTCCTGTTATGCACTGATTATTACTGGACTGAACACCTATGCAGATTTACTAGGTTTCTCAAAGGGGGAATGGAAGCCAATCAGTGGCGTTTGGTGCCGTTTACATGAGGGAGGACTAGTTATTTTTTTCATGAGCATGGCCTTATTTTAATTACAGCATATTGGAAAACAGTGGACAGGTTTAGGCTACTACATTATACTCAAATTTTCCATATACTCATCATGAGGTTGCTACAACCTAGCCTATGAATTCAAGTTTACAAAGTAGGTGCACACAAGTTAGGTGACAATTTGAGGTGACATACAGTGACACATGGACAGACAGTGACACACTCAATACCACCTTGCACACTTGCCTGCATCTAGCTGATCTAGGGTGCACTCATTAGTCCAACAGTTGCAAACTAATTTGTTCTATTGGACAAATGCAGGTATGTTTATCCCTGTTTCGTTCCATTTGCTTACTTTTAAGAAACGTTTTTAACAGAATCGACAGAATGAATAAACCCCCTGATAACGTGGAAACTCAGTTCACTTTCATAGCAGTCACATTGTAATCCTTCTCGCATCTATGCGCTCTCCTCACCTTTTCCCTTCGCTTGTGGACTTCGAAGCACAACACATTAGCTGTATGTGACCAGGTGAAAAAACATTTCCAAGACAAACCACATCATAACCACTATACAGAGCCTACATAGTTGTCACCATATTAGCTAAAGTAAAGTCAGTCAACATAGCTAATAGAACGAAAGTGTTAGTTAACCCGCTACAATCATGCAATAGCATTACAGTGTAGATTCAGTAAGCAGTTTAGCACCTACACCGGGCACTGGTGGAAATACATTTGTAAAACCAAAAGCTTACCTTGACATGGAAGAGTTCCAGTGCTGTGTTGGATAGTCATAGCCAGCTAGCTAACATGGCACCCCTCTGTTTGAGCAGGGTGTTTGAGTAGGCTAAACCAGCTAGCTGCATTTGCTAGCTAAGTATGTGAAACTTGGAGAAAAAAAGAGACAAAATCTCTCTATTTCCCTCCTGCTTCTCCTTGATTTTGAAAGAAATTAATTTGTTCAAAACTGTTTGACAATCGTCTTTCTCTGTGAGTCAACTACTCACCACATTTTATGCACTGCACTGCAGTGCTAGTTAGCTGTAGCTTATGCTTTAAGTTCTACATTCATTCTCTGATCCTTTGATTGGGTGGGCATGTCAGTTCATGCTGCAAGAGCTCTGATAGGTTGGAGGACGTCCTCCGGAAGTTGTCATAATTACTGTGTAAGTCTATGGAAGGGGGTGAGAACAACGAGACTCCTAGTTTTTGTATTGAAGTCAATTTACTCAGAGGAGGAGGGAAACTATCTGTCCTCCGGCTACACCATGGTGCTACCCCCGGTGCTGTTGAGGCTACTGTAGACTTTCATTGCAAAACAGTGTGTTTTTATCCATTATTTGGTGACGTGAATATATTTATCAGAACTTTAATGTTTTTATTAAATTCAATGAGGAGGATGGTCCTCCCCTTCCTCCTCTGAGGAGCTTCCAATGTAGCACCTGAGGGGAGTAGTAGGCTCAGGCTACAATTAAAGTGCTAGCCGTGTTTACATGTCCCTGATACAGTACTGAGCAAAGCCAGCAAATTTACATGCAATTTGTATCTCTAACTTTGTCAGCAAATAAAACCCATAGGAATGTGGATGAAACCCCTGGGGTTTCTGTTGTCCAAGAAACAATTAAGATTGTAACTATTAAGAGGTCCAAAAGGCCTCTTACCGAAAGTGATTCAAAGCTAAATGTGGTTTTAAAGAATTTAAGCCATTTGTTTTCGAGAAGATTCAGTCAATACCATGAATTCTATCCATTATGAAAATCCTTTAACGGATGGTGATACCACAGCAAATCATGCAGATGTTGCCTAGTAACCAACCAGCAAAATTTAGATCCAGTCTTCAGTAAAAAACACAGGTATTCGTTTGATAGGCCAAAAAACCTCGCAGAGCCACTCACACTCTCACAAGCACAGCACAGCCGTTTCTTGGCGGTCTGGGGTAGACAGCTGTACCCCTTGAACAGAGGTGGCAGTGCCCCCCCCCCCAGAAAAGAGCCTAGCTCAGCACAGAGAGAGAAACCATCTATACACTCTCAGCAAGACCCTGTCATACAGCCCAAACACAAAGCGCTGGAAACACCCCACTGTCACAGCCAGCCAGAGTAAATGCTGATGAGCTCCATGCCCACATCTCATCGCAAGGTGTGGGTACTAGCATCAACGACAGGTGTCACACAGACAGTGGGTTACTAGTGTATTGCAGTGCCAGGATGCTATTGTAGTCATGCTGCAGCAATTCTGTGCAAGGTCAGTAAAGTAACGACCAAAAATGACATGAAAGTGCAGGACAACAGGTACTCCAGGAGAGGTTTGGGAAACACTGGGTTAGATAATAACTAAAAATATTTGTGCAGTCAGGCAAAGCAAAACAGGAAAGGCATGCACTGATGTGCAAAGGAAGTGGAATGTAGGGCTGAGGGAGGCAAATCATTCATTTTAAACACCACAGACCCCACCACACATATCCAGGCCCATCAACGACGTCACAGGACGATTCCACAAACTCCCGACTTTTAGGAACCATGCAGAGTTCACAAGCAATATCAACCTCGGTAATGGCCCCACTATTTCGGCTCCAGACAATTGGTCTTCTTCAGCTAAGCTACAGAGCAGATATAGACAGCAGCAGTAAGGCAGGCCCAAGCCAACATGATTCAGCCCACACGAACAAACACAGCACAACACTAACCTGTAGGAAGAGCACAATGTTTTATGAGGCCTACATCAAATGATCCCCCGTACAAGCAGCTACATTAATGGAAGAAACCAAGATCCAAAGTGCTACACAGCTACGGTGTCACAATGTTCGTAATAATGATGATTGGACCAAGGCGCAGCGTGCATAGAGTTCCACATGTTTAATAAAGTGAAACTTAATACAAAACAAAATAAAGAATAAACGAACCGTGATGACAATGTAGTGTGAACAGGCAACTAAACATAAACAATATCCCATAACCCACAGGTGGAAAAATGCAGCTTAAGTATGATCCCCAATTAGAGATACATACACAAACACCAACATAGAAAAATAAACCTAGAACCCCATATAGAAATAATAAACTAGACTAAACACCCCTAGTCACGCCCTGACCTACTCTACTGTAGAAAATACAGGCTTTCTATGGTCAGGACGTGACATACGGCATGATGCTAGGAAGCTGCATCTAACAGCCAGCACAGCGAAATGAGTCCACAAACGAAATACCACAGACCCCAAAACTGTGTAAATGAGCATTTGTACCCAACCTTCACTGGCAACCATCATCATGAAGTGCTTTGAGAGACTAGTCAAGGATCATATCACCTCCACCCTACCGGACACCCTAGACCCACTCCAATTTGCTTACCGCCCAAATAGGTCCACAGACGACGCAATCACACTGCCCTAACCCATCTGGACAAGAGGAATACCTATGTAAGAATGCTGTTCATTGATTACAGCTCAGCATTTAACACCATAGTACCCTCCAAACACGTCATTAATCTCAAGACCCTGGGTCTCAACCCCTCCCTGTGCAACTGGGTCCTGGACTTCCTGACGAGCCGCCCCCAGGTGGTGAGGGTAGGAAACAACATCTCCACCCCGCTGATCCTCAACACTTGGGCCCCACAAGGGTGTGTTCTCAGCCCTCTCCTGTACTCCCTGTTCACCCACGACTACGTGGCCATGCACGCCTCCAACTCATCATCAAGTTTGCAGACGACACTACAGTGGTAGGCTTGATTACCAACAACGACGAGACGGCCTACAGGGAGGAGGTGAGGGTCCTCGGAGTGTGGTGTCAGGAAAATTACCTCACACTCAACGTCAACAAAACAAAGGAGATGATCGTGGACTTCAGCAAAGAACAGAGGGAGCACCCCCCTATCCACATACGTGACAGTAGTGGAGAAGGTGGAAAGTTAAGTTCCTCTGGGTCCACATCACGGGCAAACTGAATTGGTCCACCCACACAGACATAGTGAAGAAGGCACAACAGCGCCTCTTCAAACTCTGGAGGCTGAAGAAATTTGGCTTGTCACCAAAAACACTCAAACTTTTACAGATGCACAATCGAGAGCATCCTGTCAGGCTGTATCACCTTTGCCTGGTACGGCAACTGCGCCGCCCACAACCGTAAGGCTCTCCAGAGGGTAGTGAGGTCTGCACAATGCATCACCAGGGGCAAACTACCTGCCCTCCAGGACACCTACAGCACCCGATGTCACAGGAAGGCCAAAACGATCATCAAGGACAACAACCACCCGAGCCACTGCCTGTTCACCCCGGTATCATCCAGAAGGTGAGGTCAGTACAAGTGCATCAAAGTGAGGACCAAGAGACTGAAAAACAGCTTCTATGTCAAGGCCATCAGACTGTTAAACAGCTATCACTAACATTGAGTGGCATCTGCCAACATACAGACTCAATTTCTAGCCACTTTAATAATTGGATGTAATAAATGTATCCCTAGTCACTTAAACAATGCCACTTTATATCATGTTTACATATCCTACATTACTCATCTCATATGTATACACTGTACTCTATACCATCTACTGCATCTTGCCTATGCCGTTCGGCCATCGCTCATCCATATATTTATATGTACATATTCTTAATCATTCCTCTCCCTAAGGTAGTTGTTGTGAAATTGTTAGATTACTTGTTAGATATTACTGCACGGCCGGAACTAGAAGCACAACCATTTCGCTACACTTGCATTAACATCTGCTAACCATGTGTATGTGACCAATAAAATTGGATTTGATTTGAATACAGCAACAAAGCATGGCAAAGAAAATGAAGTCAATGTCATCACACTCTTGGAGAGCAGAGGGCATGTTGTGCAGAACAGAGGCCTGATGGTGCACCCTGACCATCCTTGGTTGGGAGCCAGCCCAGATGGGATCCTTGATGCAACACAGCTCCTTGAGATTAAGTGCCCCTTCAAGAGTTCCACGTCTCTGACAGAATTTCTGAGTCAGCCAAATGGTGACATCAAAAGCTTGGATGATGGACAGTACCTAATTCACCCCAATGGAAAAGATGGATACTACCTTCAGATGGGTAAAAATGTTTTCAAGAAAATAGATTATTATTACAAGTATTGAACATTGTACTGTAAACTCATACTAATCAGAAGTTTGTGGCAATGTATTTTCTTATTCCTTCTTTCAGACACAAGTGACTATGATGTGCCTGGGCCTACAGAGCTGCAAGCTGGTCGTCTGGACACCAAGCGAGCACATAGAAGTGGACATTCCATTTGATAAAGACTACACAGATGCACATGTGCAACAGCTGCAGAAGTTCTACTGTTTTTACACAAGCTACCTAGGTTGGCTGATGATATGGCTGAAAAAAAGATACATCTCTGCCCAAAGTACCTGGAGCTCTTTAAGTAAATGGGGGTGAGCAGAAGATTGAATATGCTGGGCAAACACAATTCAATTAGTTTGAGCGTGCACTTACTTCATGAAGTACTGTTTTAATAAATACATATATATTAAATAATACATAAGATACTGATATATTAGATAATCAATTCATTAAGAGATATACCTACTCAAACACAGTGTAATGATCTCTCACCAGTTTATTTTTCATAGGACAGAACCAGTTAAATAGGCATGTTGGTACAGGCAGTTGTGTGAGCTGACAAAACAATGATTTAAAACAAATACAGCTAACAGTTGGAATATAAAAGAATGTTACAAATGCTGACAATGTTTTGCAGTTCATTAATAGGAATAAAGTGATGTACATTTTTGGAATACATAAACAAGCAGTGCATGTTGTTAGACATTGTGTCTATTTGATAGAAATAAGCTCTCCTCTCAGATTTACAAGAGCTGCACAGATGTTAAGTATGTTGTCAATTTTCGGGACCAAACTAATAGGCATAGTTTGTGAGAGAATCTTGTACACCTTTGGATGCCTTATTGCTTGTTCCACATGGATACGGACATTAGCAATGCATTGTGTGCAAGTGACCTGCTCATTTGTCAACTGGCATTGCTGGCGTGTAAATGCTGATAAGACCAAGTGTACATTCCGTTCCTCTAGCAAGTCCCTAATTGTGAAGCCACGGCCCCCCATCACCTTATCTCCAGCACGCAAATGGTCGAGAAACACTGAGTTCTGTGTTATGAACCTATCGCTACATTTCCCACCATAAGCCTCAGAAATTAACATAACCATTCCTGATGGAGCAGTTGCTACTAGATATTTTACAGTATTACTGGCATAGCAGTGACTGTAAGGTTCAGTTCTTTCTCCAGATATTTAGCCTTCTGCAAAACACTTTCTGTGCAATCAATAACAAGAAAAATGATTCTGAAAAACTGGTGGCATAGTAGCCTTTATCATCTCACGAGGCAGCCATGGAATGAGATCCTTGGTGTGCTCAGCAATGACATCTATCCAGAATTCAGCGTTTTACTGACCTGACCGGAAGACCTTTTGAAGCGTCTTGCTAAATCAGCTATAACAAAGTTCTGTCTAAGTGTCAACAGAATTTGGTCTACAGCCGTCATTGCTGATGATGTGGGGGCAAAACCTTGAAAGCAAGACACAAGAGTGTTGAATTCTAGTAGTGGAATCCCAGGGTACAGCAGACAGTCTGCTCATCTTTCATTTTTTTGTGTCTGGTTGTATGTACAACCACGAACAGTTCCTGTTGTCACCGGCTCCGTAACATTTCAACATCTAGCAAGTGAATATGTGATTATTGCTTATCCCAGCTTCTAAAACCAAAAACACCGCCAGGCCAAACTCAGTGCCCATAATCATTTCCCCAGTAACCTCCCCAGGAAACTTGTGGATAGAACAAAATATAAAACAGTACAAAATGATTACACCAGTACATATCTCCAATACAAAATGATTACACCAGTACATATCTCCAATACAAAATGATTACACCACTACATATCTCCAATACAAAATGATTACACCACTACATATCTCCAATACAAAATGATTACACCAGTACATATCTCCAATACAAAATGATTACACCAGTACATATCTCCAATACAAAATGATTACACCAGTACATATCTCCAATACAAAATGATTACACCAGTACATATCTCCAATACAAAATGATTACACCACTACATATCTCCAATACAAAATGATTACACCACTACATATCTCCAATACAAAATGATTACACCAGTACATATCTCCAATACAAAATGATTACACCACTACATATCTCCAATACAAAATGATTACACCACTACATATCTCCAATACAAAATGATTACACCACTACATATCTCCAATACAAAATGATTACACCAGTACATATCTCCAATACAAAATGATTACACCAGTACATATCTCCAATACAAAATGATTACACCACTACATATCTCCAATACAAAATGATTACACCACTACATATCTCCAATACAAAATGATTACACCACTACATATCTCCAATACAAAATGATTACACCACTACATATCTCCAATACAAAATGATTACACCACTACATATCTCCAATACAAAATGATTACACCACTACATATCTCCAATACAAAATGATTACACCACTACATATCTCCAATACAAAATGATTACACCACTACATATCTCCAATACAAAATGATTACACCACTACATGTCTCCAATACAAAACGATTACACCACTACATATCTCCAATACAAAATGCATAACCCCACCATATAACAATATTACAATGATTGTGTGTAGAGTGTGTGTGCTAGCGTGTGTCTGTACCTGTGTGTGTCTTTACCTGTGTGTGTGTGTATGTGTGTGTGTGTGTGTCTCTTCCCAGTCCCTGCTGTTCTATAAGCTGTATTTCTATCTGTTTCTGAATCTGATTCTACAGGCCCCTACTCCACTACCACATATCTACAACACAATCCATGTGTACGTGTGTGTATAGTGCGTATGTTATCACGTGTGTGTATAGTGCATATGTTATCACGTGTGTGTATGCATCAAATTAAATGTTATTAGTCACGTGTGCCGAATACAACAGGTGTAGACCTTAGTGAAATGCTTACTTACAAGCCCCTAACCAACAACGCAGTTTAAAAATATATAAATAAGAAATAAAAGTAACAAGCATGTGTCTGTGCCTATGTCTGTGTTGCTTCACAGTCCCCGCTGTTCCATAAGGTGTATTTCTATCTATTTTCTAAATCTGATTCTACTGCTTGCATCAATTACCTGATGTGGAATAGACTTCCATGTAGTCATGGCTCTATGTAGTACTGTGCGCCTCTCATAGTCTGTTCTGGATTTGGGGACAGAGAAGAGACCTCTGGTAGCATGTCTTGTGGGGTATGCATGGGTGTCCGAGCTGTGTGCTAGTAGTTTAAATAGACAGCTCGGTGCATTACAAAAACAAGTAGTGATGAACACAATCTCTCCACCACTTAAGAGAGCCATAAGAGATTTACATGCATATTATTAATGTTAGCTCTCTGTCTCTCTCTCGCTCTGTGCTGCCCTGTTCTGAGCCAATTGTAATTTTCCTAAGTCCCTCTTTGTGGCACCTGACCACACTACTGAACAGAAGTCCAGGTGCAACAAAACCAGGGCCTGTAGGACCTGCCTTGTTGATAGTGTTGTTAAAAAGGGAGAGCTTTATTATGGACAGACTTCTCCCCATCTTAGCTACTGTTGTATCAACATGTTTGACCATGAAAGTTCACAACCCAGGGTTACTCCAAGCAGTTTGATCACCTCAACTTTCTCAATTTCCACAGTATTCACTCATATACAATATATTAGGCCCAGCCTTTGGAACTTTGGTTTTCCTAGATATGGCTACATTCGGGAAGTATTCAGACCCGTTGAACTTTGACCTTTTCCACATTTTGTCAGGTTACAGCCTTATTCTAAAATTGAATAAATATATATTTTTTCCCTCATCAATGGACAGGTTTTGACATTTTTGCAAATGTAAAATATTCAGACCCTTTCCTACGAGACTCAAAATTAAGCTAAGGTGCATCCTGTTTCCATTGATCATCCTTGAGATGTTTCTACAACTTGATTGCAGTCCACGTGTGCTAAATTCAATTGATTGCCTTTCCAAATCCTGTCCACACACCTGTCTATATAAGGTCCCACAGTTGACAGTGCATGTCAGAGCAAAAACCAAGACACGAGGTCGAAGGAATTGTCCGAAGAGCTCCGAGACAGGATTGTGTCCAGGCACAGATCTGGGGAAGGGTACCAAAAAATGTCTGCAGCATTGAAGGTCCCAAAGAACACAGTGGCCTCCATCATTCTTAAATGGAAAAAGTTTGTAACCATCAAGACTCTTCCTAGAGCTGGCCGCCCAGCCAAACTGAGCAATCGGGGGAGAAGGACCTTGGTCAGGTAGGTGACCAAGAACCCGATGGTCACTGACAAAGCTCCAGAGTTCCTCTGTGGAGATGGGAGAACCTTCCAAAAGGACAACCATCTCTGCAACACTCCATCAATCAGGCCTTTATGGTAGAGTGGCTAGTTGGAAGCCACTCAGTAAAAACCACATGACAGCCAGCTTGGAGTTTGCCAAAAGGCACCTAAAGTCTCTCAGACCACAAGAAACAAGATTCTCTGGTCTGATGAAACCAAGATTGAACTCTTTGGCCTGAATGCCAAGTGTTACGTCTGGAAGAAACCTGGCACCATCCCTACGGTGAAGCATGGTGGTGGCAGCGTCATGCTGTGGGGATGTTTTTCAGCGGCAGGGACAGGGAGACTAGTCAGGATCGAGGCAAAGATGAATGAAGCAAAGTATAGAGAGCCTTGATGAAAGACTGAGGCGGAGGTTTGCCTTCCAACATGACAACGACCCTAAGCACACAACAAAGACAACGCATGAGTGGCTTCGGAACAAGTCTCTGAATGTCCTTGAGTGGCCCAGCCAGAGCCCGGACTTGAATCCGAACGAACATCTCTGGAGAGACCTGAAAATGGCAGTGCAGCAACGCTCCCCATCCAACCTGACAGAGCTTGAAACGATCTGCAGAGAAGAATTGGAGAAACTCCCCAAATACAGGTGTGCCAAGCTTGTAGTGTCATACCCAAGAAGACTCGAGGCTGTAATGTCTGCCAAAGGTGCTTCAACAAAGTACTGAGTTAAGGGTCCTAATACTTATGTAAATGTGACAGTTTTTTGTTGTTGATACATTTGCAAACATTTCTAAAAAAACATTTTTGCATTGTCATTGTGGGGGTATTGTATAGATTGATTAGGGGGAAAAACCCTATTAAATACATTTTAGAATTAGGCTGTAATGTAACAAAATGTGTAAAAAGTTAAGAGTCTGAATACTTTCCGAATGCACTAGCTTTTTGACTTTCTAAAATGATCGTCACAGGTGGCTCTGAACCCTGACCTTTCATTAGATGAACCTTTCGGTCACTCAGACCCTGACAGCTTTAACCAAAGGTAGCATTAACCGCTAACCCTCGTCAACCTCCAGCCCATAGAGAGAGGTATGGTGTTTTAACTGTAAATGAGCATAAACCTCTCACTCACCCAGACCTGAGGTGTAGATGGCCTTGACTGACTTCTTCATCTTGTACAGCACACTGCGGTCCACATCCAGCGCCTGGAGGGAGGAAAGGAGAGAGAGAGAAAGAGGGAAGAGTAAAAAGGGGAGGAAGGAAGTCCAGTTCTTGTCAGTTCAAAATCACAATCGAATCCATATGGCACACAAACTGTAGCATTGATTTTGCCGTGCTTGAATTACTTCCAAGGGTAATATTGGATGGCAGTAATGTTGTGAGCTCTGAGGTACTTTTGCTTCCTGATTAAGTGATTAAAGGATGGAGGGTTTCTCTTATCTCTGGCATTCATAGCGGTCCTCTTGCCAAAGGCCAATGTGGACACAGGGAAAGGGGATACCTACTCAGTTGCACAACTGAATGGATTCAACCAAAATGTGTCTTCCCATTTAACCGAACCCCTCTGAATCTAAGCACCCAGGGAGCAGATGTTGTTGGAGGTTAACTGCCTTGCTCAAGGGCAGATTTTTTACCGGCTCAGGGATCCGAACCAACAACCTTTCGGTTACTGGCCCAACGCTCTTAACAGCTATGCTAACTGCCGCCCCACAGGTGTGTGTGTGTGTTTGGGAGTGCATATCAGTTTGACTTTTGGTAGCAGGTGTGTGTGACTTGCATCTGTTTGTGTGTGAGACGAGGCAAGGCACAGCCTCCTGTCTGTCTGCAGATGATTTATTATTCAAGACGATACTATAAATAGATAGAAACTGATCTCCAGTCTCGTGGAAAAGGGGAGAGGGAAGGAAAGAGAGAGAGGAGTGCAGGAGGAATCCAGGAGGAATCCATACAGACCACAGGAGGCCTGTTCAGATCGAGGACCAGTTCAGCTATGGAGGTAGGTCAGGCTGATGCTGTCTCCAATAAGACACCAATAAGAAGCCTATTCTATAATTTCTATTTATTTTATTTCACCTTTATTTAACCAGGTAGGCTAGTTGAGAACAAGTTCTCATTTACAACTACGACCTGGCAAAGATAAAGCAAAGCAGTGCGACACAAACAACAACACATAGTTACACATAGAATAAACAAACATACAGTCAATAACACAATTTTTTTTAAAGAATATATATACAGTGTCAATAAATAGGCAATAAACAGGCCGTAGTGGAGAAGTAATTACAATTTAGCAATTAAACACTGGAGTGATAGATGTGCAGAAGATGAATGTGCAAGTAGAGATACTAGATACTATAAGATGTACTGTATGCACACACACACACACACACACACACACACTAGTGCTGAGCGATTAACCAAAATGTTGGTAATTTTTCTTTTTTTAAACTACCGATTGATTGACTTAGGTTCAACTACTTGAATTCCACTTCGGTTTTTTTCTTCTTCTGTGAGCTCAATGCACAGAGTCTCTAGAGATGAAACAATTCAGGCATGATCTGATATGTATTAGGGAGTTGTAGTTTCCAACAGGCCAATGTTCTACACAATTTACTGAAGAAAACGTGATAATTAACTACAATGACCATAATCCATTGTGCGGCTACTGTACTTGCCCAGTCTGTTTCTTTCACGCCTGCTATTATTCCATTCATGAAATAAAGTAATCAAATAAATCTAATTTTATATATTTTATTACAGTAAATTACTGTGAATAAGTGATGGTGAATAAGTGACAAGCAGTCATGGACAGTCACTTCCATCATGGGACTTTTATTCATTGTTTTATTCTGTGTTGTTATAGCACTCAACCCACATAATGCATAGTGCATTTCATGTTGAAAAAAAATCCAATCGAAACAGAAATCATGATTATTATTCTGTATAAATCGAACTGAAACCAAAAAAGCACTAATCGCTCAGCACTAGAAAGCATGCACAGAAATCAACTCACAAAGCTAACACACAAGCTAATTGCCTCACACACGAATGCACTTACATTACACATACACACGATGTCTGACTCCAGCTGAGACAATGCACCACTGTACTAAGAAACCGACCGATGATTAGAGGGTCACCGGGGATTTGGTTTTGTGCTTCATTAAGTAGGTCCACCCGGCGCCACTCTGCCCTTGTTCCCAATCTCACGGCATTCAACAGATCATCACCTTTGCCTCTGTCTGAATCTACTAAGACTGCAAAATAACCCAGGCAAAGAAGCTACGTTCAGTTTCCACAGACAAACATAAACAGTATTCCTCGCACTACACTGCTAGCCATGAGAGAGAATAACTAGGCCTGAATCAGTGTTGTGTTAAAAAAGGCTCTGTGATGTTTTATATCCAGAATGTCATTCAGTATCTCCCAGTACTCATGCCCGAGAAGTGCTCTGTGCTCCGTTTTTGCTGGTTTTGTATTTCATGGAGTGGGCAAAAGCTGACGATGTGTTTATTCACATTTATCAGCGGGGGCCTCTTACTGACACAAGAAAGGCCACCTACAGTACCAGTCAAAAGTTTGGACACATCTACTCATTCAAGTTTATTTTTTTACATTTTTTACGATGTTCTACATTGTAGAATAATAGTGAAGACATCAAAACTATGTAATTACACATAATGAATCATGTAGTAACCAAAAAAGTGTTACACAAATCAAAATATGTTTTATATTTGAGGTTCCTTCGAAGTAGCCAACCTTAACCTTGATGACAGCTTTGCACACTCTTGGCATTCTCTCAACCAGCTTCACCTGGAATGCTTTTCCAACAGTCTTGAAGTAGTCCCCACATATGCTGAGCACTTGTTGGCTGCCTTTCCTTCACTCCGCGGTCCAACTCATCCCAAACCATCTCAATTAGGTTGAGGTTGGGTGATTGTGGAGGCCAGGTCATCTGATGCTGCACTCAATCACTCCCCTTCTTGGTCAATTAGCCCTTACACAGGCTGGAGGTGTTTTTGGGTCATTGTCCTGTTGAAAAACAAATGATAGTCCCACTAAGCGCAAACCAGATGGGATGGCGTATCGCTGCAGAATGCTGTGGTAGCCATGCTGGTTAAGTGTGCCTTGAATTCTAAATAAATCACTGACAGTGTCAACAGCAAAGCACCCCACACCATCACACCTCTATGCTTCATGGTGGGAACCATATTTGCAGAGATCATCCATTCACCTACTCTGTGTCTCACAAAGATACGGCAGTTGGAACCAAAAATCTCACATTTGGACTCATCAGACCAAAGGACAGATTTCCACTGGTCTAATGTCCACTGGTCTAATGTCCACTGGTCTAATGTCCACTGGTCTAATGTCCACTGGTCTAATGTCCACTGGTCTAATGTCCACTGGTCTAATGTCCATTGCTCGCAATTGCAGTTGTCAAACAAACATCCAAAGACCATGGATATAGATGGAGTTATCCTAACCACCCTTCTTAAGATGCAGCTTTGTTTGAACAATTTGGTCCCAAGAGTCTCCCATTGACCATTCTACTGTAAAAAATGTCATTAGCCAGTCTAGTGTAAAATATGACTTGCATAAAACACAATATTATTAGCTCCAGAGACCATCTGGATTCATAGACCAAAACAAAGTCCAGAACCCACACATAATGAAACTCTGGTTTTAAACCACACTGGAGGTATTGTTCAAAGCAAGCTATGAAACAGAATACAGGTCACAATATAGGTGAATCCCCTTTAAAAGTGGAACCTGAGATGCAGAGTTGTGAAATGTTTTTCTCCATCCAATATCACCTTTAGCTCAAACACTCTCCTTCTATCCTTGGTCTGAATATCTGCTTATGTAAGTAGATATTTTGTGAGGGTGCAGGGCTTTCCAAACTCGGTCCTCGGGACCCCAATTGGTGCACATTTTGGTTTTTGACCTAGCACTACACAGCTGATTCAAATAATCAACTAATCATCAACCGGAAGGTTGCACGTTCAAACCCCCGAGCTGACAAGGTACAAATGTGTCGTTCTGCCCCTGAACAGGCAGTTAACCCACTGTTCCTAGGCCATCATTGAAAATAAGAATTTGTTCTTAACTGACTTGCCTAGTTAACTAAAGGTAAAATAAAAATAAATAAAAAATCAAGATGAAAGCTTGATGATTAGTTGATTATTTGAATCAGCTGTGTAGTGTAAGGGCAAAAACCCAAATATGCACCCCTTGGGGCCCCGTGGACCGAGTTTGGGAAACATTGGTATAGTGATAATGCCCTAAACCAGGGTTCTCCAACCCTGTTCCTGGACAGCTACCGTCCTGCAGGTTCAGTCCAACCCCAGTCTAGGTGTTCTAGATTAGGGTTGGAGCAAAAAAAACTACAGAACGGTTCCTCTCCAGGACCAGGGTTGAAGAGCCCTGTCCTAAATGCATTTCTGCTGACATCATCCCTCCCGAAGTATGCAGCAACTGTGGGACGTGTAATATCCAGAATGGATCTCCATTGATTTTTAGTTTCCTCTCTACTTGAGGATGATTCCACTAAGCAGTGACAGAGTAACCCAGGACACAGATATAAATCTATCTGTAGCTCTATGTTACCCAGATCCAGGGTTTTATTACCTATGTCAATTAGGCAGTCTGAACACACAGAGTTTCCGCAGCAGTCAGTCAGTGGAGTCTTAGCTTTGCCCTATAGCTGCAATATCAAAGTGTTGTTTGATTGAAGCCATAGACATGGCTGGCAGAGGTAGGCAATCAACACAGCAAGGGAGGCCCCATAGGAGAGATAAATTATACAAGCCCCTACAACAACTTGCGAGGTCTGGCAGCCGAGGTAGAAATGTGCCGACTAAGTCACAGTGGTGTGATGGGTTCAGATTCAGCAGACTACTAAGAGTAGCTGTCCTCTCTGGCAAGATGGTTGGCAGCTTTCTGGATAGGCACAAACCAAATGGACGGATGATTTAGAACGTTGGAGAACATACCGCTTCTGGCTTTCGCCAGACGTGTTTTCACTGAAGGCAGCCAAGTCAACAATATGTTTGAGATAAAGGCTCTCTCGCACCTACAGGGATGTACTGAGAAACACTAAGAAGATCATACCTACCTAGTTCATCCACAAAGCTAGGAGACAAGTGTGATATTGATACACCGTTTGTGTTTTAAACTGCACATCAGAACGCTGTTTGAAGCTCACTGAAAGCTTTCACGAAAAGCATGATCAAGACATGTTTGAAGACTTTAAAGAAACAAAAAAAAATCAGGCCGTTTACTCAGCCTAGCAGGAGCTGGAGAATTAGCCAGTTTGTTAGGATCTTGATAATTGCTCACAACACATCTGACACATTTTGTAACACATCAATTTTGTAGAATCATTTGAAGCTGGAGCGTCAAAGATGATCTGTTGACAACCACATAAAATTAATGCTAAATCGGTCATGAACAACATGTAGCATACTTGCTAAATTACTCCATCTTCAAATCAATCTCACTGGCCAATTTATTTATTTAGCTAGGCAAGTCAGTTAAGAACAAATTCTTATTTACAATGACGGCCTACCCCGGCCAAAGCTCCAGTATGAGCATTTATATCGACAGCAATGCTTTGATCAACCATTGAAAATGCCTTCACATTCACAAAACACACATGGCCCATCAAGCAGCATCACACCTCAGCAGACACTTTCAATCTGGAGAGAAAGTGCTCTGTCAGGAAATTGGGCATGTGCACAGGGACAGACGGAGACATAATCCAAGTGCAGCTGAACACAACACAGCCCTCAATAACTCTCACACTCTTTCCTCACCGAGGCAGTCTCTCCTCACCGAGGCAGTCTCTCCTCTCCTCACCGAGGCAGTCTCTCCTCTCCTCACCGAGGCAGTCTCTCCTCTCCTCACCGAGGCAGTCTCTCCTCTCCTCACCGAGGCAGTCTTTCCTCACTGAGGCAGTCTTTCCTCACTGAGGCAGTCTTTCCTCACTGAGGCAGTCTTTCCTCACTGAGGCATTCGTAATTCCACCCAATGACAAATCAGAGTTCACCAAGAAAGGGTCCCTTCTTTTGTATGTTCTGCTGTTTGAAGCAGAAGTTTCTAAAAGTAGAGGCTTTTAACCCAATGAGCAGAGAACAAGAAGGGATTTTCACCACTGGCCACTGTACTGTAGCATGATAGGACACTGCTGGGCCTTCGAATCTGTTCCAAGATAACACATTCACGCAAACTCAGAATGTTTCACAGAGGATAAACAAAGTATTTCTTGGGGATTTGAATTCCCTTGCTGGTTCTGACAATGCCCTTGCTTCAGTTGAGAAGATCGAATGAAATAATGAGTCTTAATGCATGACATCAGGCTCCATCTGGCTCTCTCCAACCTGAGCACGCAGGGTCATGACCGAACGATTGAGTCGCATTATACTTCCCAGGACACAGAGAGGGCTAAGGTTTCAAAGCTCCTTGTCAATTTAGATAGATTCCCTCTAAATTTAAAATGCATTATCATCAGGAAACAGCCGGCCCGGAGTCAGATGACAAATAGGGTGGGCTACAACATCTAGATGTTGCCATGTAACTTCACAGAGAGAAGTATTTTGAGTTGAGCAGAAATGTATCTATTATAAAAAATAGATGGCAATAACAGATTTCTGAATTAATTCACCAGTTATTAGCATAACTAGCAATATTAGCTGTCGTAAAAATGTTTTGCCAATGGACAAAATTGGGTTCTTACTAGTGGATTTATTACCTTGCGATTACACTAACACTTCTTGAACACCTATAAAAAATCCTTGTACGATCTAATTGGCTATGAAATAATACGAAAACGACGAGCAAAGACATTATTTTAAGGCTTTACAATTCAATCCATGACCATATAGGAATCCTCTTTCCTCCAGACCACACTAACAACCTCTCTGGCTCCACTACCATCCCACTTCCCCCTGGCTGTCAGTGTCATGACTGGAGAAAAACGCCCATTCCTGCCAGACAGCCATTAACCCCAGAATGGCTGACCAACACAGACCCCACATCTGCTGTCTGGGCCTGGCTTAGATATGAGCTGAGTAGGCGAGTCCTAATACCTAAAGCACTTGCACTAGATTATTCACGGTCTCCCAAAACCATCTACATTATCCACGGTCTCCCAAAACCGTCTACATTATCCACAGTCTCCCAAAACCGTCTACATTATCCACGGTCTCCCAAAACCGTCTACATTATCCACAGTCTCCCAAAACCATCTACATTATCCACGGTCTCCCAAAACCATCTACATTATCCACGGTCTCCCAAAACCATCTACATTATCCACGGTCTCCCAAAACCATCTACATTATCCACGGTCTCCCAAAACCATCTACATTATCCACGGTCTCCCAAAACCGTCTACATTATCCACGGTCTCCCAAAACCGTCTACATTATCCACAGTCTCCCAAAACCATCTACATTATCCACAGTCTCCCAAAACCGTCTCCCAAAACCGTCTACATTATCCACGGTCTCCCAAAACCATCTACATTATCCACGGTCTCCCAAAACCATCTACATTATCCACGGTCTCCCAAAACCAGCTACATTATCCACGGTCTCCCAAACAAAAACATGGAGAAAAATTAGCTGGAGAGGGTCATTCCTATTTCATTAGCTTTTTATTAGCTTTTTACAGTCTCTTTGTGGGTTTGGAGTAGATTTTAAACTCCCTTTCTCCTTCTACTGTATGTGAAACGAATGAGGGTGGAAGTCTTGGAATAACAACAGTGTAATGTTTTAAGTAGTTTTCCTAAAATAGATTTGTATTTTTAGGCTACGCTATCATCACATTGGCTAGAGACTAGTTTTGTTTTGTAACAAAAAATAGCCTCTGTCAAAACACACAGAGACGTATTTTATGTCCACTGTTTCCAAGGCCATCGTAAGGCCAGGGGAGTAGGAATTGGGCAGTAAATGAGTAAAAAGAGCAGATGTTTCAGTGAATAAGGGACACGAGAAAAATATATGTTGACAATCTGGGAACTTGTGCTTTCCCTCCCTGAGACGAAGGGCAATCAAAATGCCAGGATTAGATTAGTTCCTTAGAATAAAAGACATTCCTTGATGATTGCATATTGTATAGTGACAGGGGCAAACCTACCTCATTGTTATTTTCACAGTACTATTTGATGATGGCATGTCTAGTGGCTTGGACCCCAGCACACTTCAACTAGACCCCCACTACCACAGACACCCACTCAGAGAAAACAAAGCAGTCGTGTGGGGTCTGAACTGCTGAGGAGCATGGGAGGGAGCAGGGAGGGACACCCACAAAACACGCCTGGTTCCCGTCTGGTATCACAGTGGGAACCACTGTGGAGCCAGTGGGTCTGGCGACGAATATGTAGCGAGGGCCAGCCGACTAGAGCATACAGGTCGCAGTGGTGGGTGGTATAAGGTGCTTTAGTGACAAAACGGATGGCACTGTGATAAACTGCATCCAGTTTGCTGAGTAGAGTGTTGGAAGCAATTTTGTAGATGACATCGCCGAAGTCGAGGATCGGTAGGATAGTCAGTTTTACTAGGGTAAGTTTGGCGGATGTGAAGGAGGCTTTGTTGCGGAATAGAAAGCCGACTAGATTTAATTTTCGATTCGAGATGTTTGATATGAGTCTGGAAGGAGAGTTTACAGTCTAGCCAGACACCTAGGTACTTATAGATGTCCACATATTCAAGGTCGGAACCATCCAGGGTGGTGATGCTAGTCAGGCGTGCGGGTGCAGGCAGCGAACGGTTGAAAAGCATGCATTTGGTTTTACTAGCGTTGTATGTTGTATGGCATTGAAGCTCGTTTGGAGGTTAGATAGCACAGTGTCCAAGGACGGGCCGGAAGTATATAGAATGGTGTCGTCTGCGTAGAGGTGGATCAAGGCAGTTAGCCCTCTGGTCCTAGGCCGTCATTGAAAATACGAATTTGTTCTTAACTGACTTGCCTAGGTAAAAAAAGAGCACCTTTTGCCAGTCCTGGTCTGGTGAGGACCTGCCTTACAACAGGCCTACAAGCCCTCAGTCCAGCTTCTCTCAGTCCAGCTTCTCTCAGTCTATTGCAGACAGTCTGAGCACTGATGGAGAGATTGTGCGTTCCTGGTTGCCATCCTGTACTTATCCAGCAGGTGTGATGTTCAGATGTACTGATCCTGTGCAGGTGTTGTTACACGTGGTCTGCCACTGCGAGAACGATCAGCTGGCCATCTTCTCTCCCTGTAGCGCCGTCTTAGGCGTCTCACAGTACAGACATTGCAATTTATTGCTCCGGCCACATCTGCAGTCTTCATGCCTCCTTGCAGTATGCTTAAGGCACGTTCACGCAGATGAGCAGGGACCCTGGGCATCATTCTTTTGGTGTTTTTCAGAGTCAGTAGAAAGTTAGTGTCCACAACTGTGACCTCAATTGCCTACCGTCTGTAAGCTGTTAGTGTCTTAACGACCGTTCCACAAGTGCATGTTCATTAATTGCCTATGGTTCTTTGAACAAGCATGGGATACAGTGTTTTAACCCTTTACAATGAAGATCTAAGTTATTTGGATTTTTACAAATCTTTTACAGACCGGTCCTGAGTTTATGTACATATTCTTACTCCATCCCTTTAGATGTGGGTGTATTAGGTAGTTGCGGAATTGTTAGATTAATGTTAGGTATTACTGCACTGTCGGAACTAGAAGCACAAGCATTTCGCTACACACGCATTAACATCTGCTAACCATGTGTATGTGACCAATAAAATTTGATATGTTAAAGACTTTCACTTATTAAAAAAAGAAAACTGTCCAAACACAACTCATAGGCGTTTGGTGCTTTACTACTCACTTGTGAAAACTACAAAAGGGAAATCCTTAGACCTGGACAGTCACCACCTGCCAGCAATAATCCTCACACTTTGGTGAGGATATAAAACAGAGTTACTAAAACCTGCAAAGAAAAACACAGGTTCGAAATAGAAAGCTAGGTAGTGCCGAATCCCTGGTGTAGGGCTGGGCAATATATCAATTGAATTTGATTATTTAGAATGTATTTTTTTGCACGATATTCCAAATGCCTTTATTGCAATAATCAAGTTTTTATGAGTGTTTATGTCTGCTTGTTCTCATGTTGTCATTTTGGTCTTGTCTCCTTCCCGTTTACACCAGAGATCTGACGAGATGCACATGTCTCCGCCATAACAACAGGAGTCTTACCCAAAAGACAGGAAGACAGGAAGACAGGCGACAAGATAAGGGTCGAAATTAAGCCCACAGAAATGCATTGGGCTCTGTATCAGCAACCATCACTCCTGTGTTCCAATGGCACATTGTGTTAGCTAATCCAAGTTTATCATTTTCATAGGCTAATTGATCATTAGAAAACCATTTTGCAATTATGTTAGCACAGCTGAAAACTGTTGTGCTGATTAAAGAAGCAATACAACTGGCCTTCTTTAGACTAGTGGAGTATCTGCAGCATCAGCATTTGTGGGTTCGATCACAGGCTCAAAATGGCCAGAAACAAATAACTTTCTTTTGAAACTCGTCAGTCTTTTCCATGAGAGACATTGCCAAGAAACTGAAGATCTCATACAACGCTGTGTGTTACTCCCTTCACAGAACAGCGCAAACTGGCCCTAACCAGAATAGAAAGAGGAGTGGGAGGCCCCGGTGCACAACTGAGCAAGAGGACAAGTAAATTAGAGTGAATTGCCCATTTGTTTGAAAACAAAAAAATTGAGATATTATTTTTAGGCCATATTGCCCAGCCCTACTCTGGTGTAGCTATAGGCTACATCAATGGATGGCTCCATTTGTGTCTGGAGAAACCACTTGCCAATTGAATGACCCTCTGCCCTGAAATTGACCACTTCAAAGACATTTTCCCTTCCTTTGTTGTCAATGGGGTGTCATATGGACACTTTGTCACATGAGGACCAACATTCCGCACCGCAGATTGGTTTATTCAACCATTGTTGACAAACTTTCAAATTAGTCTTTGGGTTGGGGTTTGGGTGCGAGATGATTCTCAGATTTCATTTCAGCAACCACTGCCTGTGAACACTGGACAAGATGTGGCATGCCTGGAAAGCAGAGGGATTTGGGATTTTCAACACTTAGTGGCTATTTGAGACCGTGTGAGAAGAGCTGTTCCACTCAACATTACCGATTTACAGGGAACAATTGAAAAGATACAGTGCCTTCAGAAAGTTTTAAAAAACAGCATAGTTTCCACATAGACCCACTCTCTCCAAGATACTGTTGAGAGACCGTGTGAAGGTTTAGGGCAGAGCTGACCACAAGGAGGAACAGCTACAAAACAACCACAGCCAGATCTGAAAACCTACAGGCTAAAGGCTATAGGTAGTCATCAATAAAACATGGCAATACGGTGCAAAGTGTTCGATTTGGCTGCTCCTTGCCCCCAGCTCTGCTAAAATCATTGAAAACTACATATCGTTCAAAGGATTGTTAAATAAAATAAACTATTTGGTTGTAATATCATCACCTCTTGAAGAGCATGCCTTCAGAAACGATTCATACCCCTTGACTTATTCCACATTTAGTTGTGTTACAGCCTGAATTCAAAATGGATTAAAATTTATTTTTTCTCTCACCCAACTAAACACAAAGTGAAAACACGTTTTTAGAAACGTTTGCAAATGTATTACAAATGGAATACAGAAATGTAAATTACATAAGTATTCACACCTCTGAGTCAATACATGTTAGAATCACCTTTGGCAGTGATTACAGCTGTGAGTCTTTCTGGGTAAGTCTCTAAGAGCTTGACAAACCTGGATTGTGTAACATTTTCCCATTATTCTTTTCAAAATTCTTCAAGCTGTCAAATTGGTTGTCAATCATTGCTAGACAGACATTTTCAGGTCTTGCCATATATTTTCAAGTAGGTTTAAATCAAAACTTTAACTAGACACTGCCCTGTGTAGGGTGCCGTCTTTTGGATGGAACGATAAACGAGTGTCCTGACTCTCTGAGGTCATTAAAGATCCTATGGCACTTATTGTAAGAGACAGAGGGATGCTATGTTAGCTAGCTGACTATGACTATCCAACACAATACTGGAACTCTTCCAAGTCAAGGTAAGCTTTTGGTGTTAACCCCGGTGTCCTGGCTAAATTCCCAATCTGGCCCTCAAACCATCATGGTCACCTAATAATCCCCAGTTTACAATTGGCTCATTCATCCCCCTCCTCTCCCCTGTAACTATTCCCCAGGTCGTTGCTGCAAATGAGAACGTGTTTTCAGTCAACATACCTGGTAAAATAACGGATAAAAAAATACATTGGAAAACAAACCTCTCTGGTCTTTGTTGATGAATCTGTGTTTGAAATTCACTGCTCGACTGAGGGACCTTACAGATAATTGTATGTGTGAGGTAGTCAATTAAAAATCATGTTAAACACTATTATTGCACACAGAGTGAGTCCATGAATCTTATGTGACTTAAGCACATTTTACTCCTGAACTTATTTAGGCTTACCATAACAAAGGGGTTGAATAAATATTGACAAGACATTTCAGCTTTTCATTTTCAAAAAACGTAATTACACTTTGACATGATGAGGTATTGTGTGTAGGCCAGTGACCAAACATCTCAATTTAATCCATTTTAAAGTCAGGCTGTTACAACAAAATGTGGAAAAAGTCAAGTGGTGTGAATACTTACTAAAGGTGCTGTATACTACTGATGTGAAGTGCTTGAAGATTCAGGTGACTGAGCAGTGAAGACAAGTGGAACTTCAATGATTGGTCGTTAATAGAGTGATTAAGAGGTGAAAAGGTCAGATAATGACAAACGGGGAGCTTGGCCAATCCCCATGGGTGCAGTACACTTTTACTGAATCACACTCAAGACTGTTGGTTGTAGGTGTGACACAGTGACCCACATTCACTCTCAGTGGGAATGTTCTGGTAGGCTGTACGGTGAACAACTGTTGAACTGGAAATTCAGGATCTGATTATGCCCAGAGTATACCAACTGAGAATACAAATGTCAAGCTTTGAATGAAAAAAAAGAGAGCTTTTGAACTACCTAGGGTGGAAAATCAGGAAAGAGACCCGACAGCACCATTTTAAAGGAGTCTGTTTGACTTAATAAGGAAGTATTTAACAAAGTGTATAAATTAGCAGGGGACTGATGAAAGCTCAGCGTGAGGGAGGGATGGGTAAATTAAGACCAAATGTGTCTAGCTCCCCATAAAATCCAGTCAGCGTAAACACCATTTCTGGTCTGCTCGTATTTACCAATGTGTAGGCCTCATGGCGGAAACTTAGCAATGCAAAAGCAAAGTGCCATAGTTGCATACAAGGAGCATTGAGGATGCTTGAGGGACTTGGAGTGAGACTCTGCGTTCACCTGGAAAGGATCAACTGGTGACTTTGGAAAACATATGGTCCAGTGTGCTGTGGAAGGGATAAGTGCATGAGTGTATCTGCTGTGAAAAGGAATGAAAGATCCTTGTATAAAGTTCCTTTGAAGTCTGAGGACTTTATTACTTTTTAGGATTCTGATCCAACTTAATTCCAGGTTCCAGGCGGAGTAGGCGGAGGCACTACTTTGACAGAAACACGTTAGGCAGAGGCACTACTTTGACAGAAACAAGCTAGGCAGAGGCACTACTTTGACAGAAACAAGCTAGGCAGAGGCACTACTTTGACAGAAACACGTTAGGCAGAGGCACTACTTTGACAGAAACACGTTAGGCAGAGGCACTACTTTGACAGAAACACGTTAGGCAGAGGCACTACTTTGACAGAAACACGTTAGGCAGAGGCACTACTTTGACAGAAACACGCTAGGCAGAGGCACTACTTTGACAGAAACACGCTAGGCAGAGACACTACTTTGACAGACACACGCTAGGCAGAGGCACTACTTTGACAGACACACGCTAGGCAGAGGCACTACTTTGACAGAAACACGCTAGGCAGAGGCACTACTTTGACAGAAACACGTTAGGCAGAGGCACTACTTTGACAGAAACAAGCTAGGCAGAGGCACTACTTTGACAGAAACACGCTAGGCAGAGGCATAATACATTCAGCTGCATTAAAGTTCATGCCCCTCTGGGAATAGCTTAAATCTCTCAGCACATTTCTGTAGTTTTTTTTTCAGCTTTACAATATGTGTAGCGAATGGGTACATTGTGCATGTCCCAACTCTCCAGGGAGGCAGACCTGCTTGACAAGTGGATATAGTATGAGGAAGGACATTAAGGATATCTAAAACAAAGTTCCTGAGTTTGTTTTCTAAAACAGAGTCTATATTAACCCGTCTTTTGTTGACTAATGTAGAAAATCTGTTGAAAGGTGAATGCACCAATTTGTAAGTCGCTCTGGATAAGAGCGTCTGCTAAATGACTTAAATGTAAATGTAAATGAAAGAGGCATAATTGCGAACAGCATATCCAGTCATGTAAAGAACAACCTAAATCTAGCCATTAATGACATCATAAGACCTTGTTGATGGCTTACTCATATCCAGCTTCTCAAAGAGAGAACACAGCCCTTCCTCCATGAACCCACTGCAGTTTTCAAATTGTTTCTTTTTTGGTGCTACTTTTACCCCTTATTTCTTCCCAATTTCATGACATCCAGTCTTGTCCCATGGCTGCAACTCCCGTACGGACTCGGGAGAGGCAAAGTTTGAGAGCCATGCGTCTTCAGAAACACGACCCTGCCAAGCCGCACTGTTTCGTGACACACTGCTCGCTTAGCCCGGAAGCCAGCCGCACCCATGTGTCGTCGGAAACACCGTACAACTGGCAACTGAAGTCAGCTTGCAGGCACCCGGCCTGGAGTCGCTGCCGCTAGAGCTCGATGGGACAAGAACATGTCGGCCGACCAAACCCTCCCATAATCCGGATGAAGCTGGGCCAATTGTGCACCGCCTCATGGGTCTCCCAGTCACGGCCGGTTGTGACAAAGCCTAGCATCGAACCCGGGGCTGTAGTGACACATCAAGCAATGCAAGCAGTGGCTTAGAGCACTGCGCCACTCGGGAGGCCCTCCCACTGCAGTTAAGTGAACACGACAACCCAGCAACACAATTAAAATTATTTTTGAGGAAACTGCTCTGCCCCTGTAGAGGCCATGGCAACAAATCAATGAAGTAGTTAATTAATGAAGAGGCACAGCATGTCAGGAACACTTACAAAGGAGCTGACGGTGGGCCTCCACACTCCCATGTACCCCATGCACAACAAAGGCCAGTGCACTCCTGACCCCTCTCTCCGTTCACACACCGTTCTATTACAGCGATTTCCTCGCACCCCCTTATTCCGATGAATCATCTTGTGTTGTGGCAGTGGTGGGGGGGGATATTGTATCCCAACAGCCCAGGGTCACCAAGGGGAGCCCAGGCCCCAAATCGATAGGGAAAGTACCATGACCCGTCCCCCTCCCACCTTTCCACTATTTAGCCACATGGGGGGGGGCTTCTCATCTGTAGGAAGGCCCCAAAGAGTGACAGAGAGAGCCTGAGACTGGGAGATAACAGGGAGCCTGCTGTCCCTGGCTCCAGTTATGCAAGATACCTTACGCTTCAAACACACACATTGGAGGAAACATGCTGGGTACTCTTAGGGTAACAAAAGAGGACTTTTCATCATTTCCGATAGAAAGGTTGTGTGATACCATTCTACCATTCCAGTGTTTTACTTGCTATATTGTATTTACTTTGCCACCATGGCCTTTTTTAAATTTATTTTGCCTTTACCTCCCTTATCTCACCTCATTTGCTCACATCGTATATAGACTTATTTTTCTACTGTATTATTGACTGTATGTTTGTTTTACTCCATGTGTAACTCTGTGTTGTTGTATGTGTCGAACTGCTTTGCTTTATCTTGGCCAGGTCGCAATTGTAAATGAGAACTTGTTCTCAACTTGCCTACCTGGTTAAATAAAGGTGAAATAAAAATAAATATATACCAAATCAAATCTAATTTTATTGGTCTCACATGGTTTTTCTTCTCGTTTGCTAACTAGACTGTCAGAAGTGAGGATGTAGACAAAAAACATTGGCTAAAAAAAATAAAATAGACCAAGAATAAAGAATGAAAAGAAAAAAAACAACAAAAATATAACCAGCTTCCAGATGGAACAACCGTAGGTCATTAACCAGATGGAACAACCGTAGGTCATTAACCAGATGGAACAACCGTAGGTCATTAACCAGATGGAACAACCGTAGGTCATTAACCAGATGGAACAACCGTAGGTCATTAACCAGATGGAACAACCGTAGGTCATTAACCAGATGGAACAACCGTAGTTCATTAACCAGATGGAACAACCGTAGGTCATTAACCAGATGGAACAACCGTAGGTCATTAACCAGATGGAACAACCGTAGGTCATTAACCAGACGGAACAACCGTAGGTCATTAACCAGACGGAACACCCGTAGGTCATTAACCAGATGGAACAACCGTAGGTCATTAACCAGACGGAACAACCGTAGGTCATTAACCAGACGGAACAACCGTAGGTCATTAACCAGACGGAACAACCGTAGGTCATTAACCAGACGGAACAACCGTAGGTCATTAACCAGACGGAACAACCGTAGGTCATTAACCAGACGGAACAACCGTAGGTCATTAACCAGACGGAACAACCGTAGGTCATTAACCAGACGGAACAACCGTAGGTCATTAACCAGACGGAACAACCGTAGGTCATTAACCAGACGGAACAACCGTAGGTCATTAACCAGACGGAACAACCGTAGGTCATTAACCAGACGGAACAACCGTAGGTCATTAACCAGACGGAACAACCGTAGGTCATTAACCAGACGGAACAACCGTAGGTCATTAACCAGACGGAAACCAGGTCATTAACCGGAACAACCGTAGGTCATTAACCAGACGGAACAACCGTAGGTCATTAACCAGACGGAACAACCGTAGGTCATTAACCAGACGGAACAACCGTAGGTCATTAACCAGACGGAACAACCGTAGGTCATTAACCAGACGGAACAACCGTAGTTCATTAACCAGACGGAACAACCGTAGTTCATTAACCAGACGGAACAACCGTAGTTCATTAACCAGACGGAACAACCGTAGTTCATTAACCAGACGGAACAACCGTAGGTCATTAACCAGACGGAACAACCGTAGGTCATTAACCAGATGGAACAACCGTAGGTCATTAACCAGATGGAACAACCGTAGTTCATTAACCAGATGGAACAACCGTAGTTCATTAACCAGATGGAACAACCGTAGTTCATTAACCAGATGGAACAACCGTAGGTCATTAACCAGATGGAACAACCGTAGGTCATTAACCAGATGGAACAACCGTAGTTCATTAACCAGATGGAACAACCGTAGTTCATTAACCAGATGGAACAACCGTAGTTCATTAACCAGATGGAACAACCGTAGTTCATTAACCAGATGGAACAACCGTAGGTCATTAACCAGATGGAACAACCGTAGTTCATTAACCAGATGGAACAACCGTAGGTCATTAACCAGATGGAACAACCGTAGGTCATTAACCAGATGGAACAACCGTAGGTCATTAACCAGATGGAACAACCGTAGGTCATTAACCAGTTCAGACAGAATCTGACAGGGGATCAGATTTACTATGGGGCATGTTTGGTCCAAAGCTCTGAGGAGAAATGGTCTAAATGTGGTGGTCCTTCCAGCGAAATCATTTCAATTACACTAAGTATTAATAAGCTCCTTAAGAGGATGCAGGCCAAGGTGGCTGGCAGTCTGGGCAGCTCATTCATCGATTGTCTCTGCATACTTTATCCTTGGTGTCTGAGGCCTTGTTAAAATGTTCCTCTGTGCCTGACTCCAGCCCAGCCTGGTGGGTCCCACAGACTATGCCCAGGAATCTCTGAGTAGATGAGGCGATGCTTTCTACTGGCCCGGGAAGAAAATAACAAATTGTTTGCATATAGTCCATTTACACACAGCTCTGACACATGTTTTGTGTGGACCCCAGGAAGAGTAGCTGCAGCTTTTGCAACAGCTAATGGGGATCCTAATAAAATACCAAATCACAACAAATAATGAAGGGTTGATGGACACACCATCAGGCTGCTCATCTAGAGGGAACCGGGTTGCAGGCTCCATGAGAAAACCTATTACTATTTGTCTGTAGATACAGTCAGGAGTATATTACTGTTCAGCCTTCAGATTACACACCGCAGAGTGAAGCAGCCTGGGGTGGCTGGAAGATTGTTGATATAATCTATCTTTTTATAACGGATATAAGTTGCATCCATTTCTCAGTACGCAAAGAGGAACCTGTTGATTATTCTGTGTAGCTTGGCAAATAAATAATTGTCTCTCTGAATGACAACCATGATGTTTGTTTCTAACATTAGGACTGTTTTCCTAAAGAAATGAATGCGCTTTGTGTTTTGTCACCTTCACCGCATCCGCTATCCACTGCTTTTCACAATCTTGGGGAATTCAATTAGAAACCACCAAGTATGGAGTGGAGACCACTTCCTCATTGTTAACCAGATACATAGAACAGACTCAGCACATGAGATTAGGGCTGGTGCAAACAGTTGCCCCGAATGCCACGGTCATTCCCCTGATACTTCCCAATAATCTCCATACAGAACCATGCAGTTGAGACCACACGCCCCACCAGAACCATGTAGTTGGACAACATGCCTCACCAGAACCATGTAGTTGGACAACATGCCTCACCAGAACCATGTAGTTGGACAACATGCCCCACCAGAACCATGCAGTTGAGACCACATGCCCCACCAGAACCATGTAGTTGGACAACATGCCTCACCAGAACCATGCAGTTGCACAACATGCCTCACCAGAACCATGCAGTTGGACAACATGCCTCACCAGAACCATGCAGTTGGACAACATGCCTCACCAGAACCATGCAGTTGGACAACATGCCTCACCAGAACCATGCAGTTGGACAACATGCCTCACCAGAACCATGTAGTTGGACAATATGCATCACCAGAACCATGTAGTTGGACAGCATGCATCACCAGAACCATGTAGTTGGACAGCATGCATCACCAGAACCATGCAGTTGGACAACATGCCTCACCAGAACCATGTAGTTGGACATCATTCCTAACCAGAACGATGCAGTTAATACAACATGCCGGGATAAAATATCCAGAGGGTGCAGGAATGTATGTACAGGACGATACAAAAATCCATGCAAAATGCTGGCTGTAAATGTCCATGATTCAACTGAGAAAAATGAGCAGTATGTATGGAGGAGAGAGACAGAGTCAATGAGCCTGGCTGGTCCAACATTGAACCCCCTATTGTGATCGTGTGTGGGCCACTGCCATGCTCAGAATCCAGGAATGTTTCTCTGTGAAAGGAAGGCCCGTGTTTGCACAATGGGTGCAGTCCGGGAACATGAAACATCATCCAATTTACAGGCCAACACAAAGGATAGGCCCAGTTAATGCAACACGTGTGGGTTTCACACTCTGATGCGCTATCCTGTAACATACATTTACCTTTGAGTAGGAAACTGCAGTTTGTTTGTAACCTATAAATCAGAAACGGCTGAAGTTCCATAAAACCAAAAGAACAGTCGTATCAAAACACTATGGATTACTCAACCGTTGTTCAACGCTGATAGTCAGTCAGACCAGCAATTTAGTACTTGGCATTCGTTCCCATTGTGACTGTGGCCAAAGCAAAGTAACTTCTGCACAGTCAAAGAGACTTCCTTGCTCAAAATGAGAATGTATGTGATCAGACTAATATAAACAAAGTCTCTTGTAAAATTACAACAAAGGCAGGTAGCACAAAGGCATGGAGAAGTTGCCTCATTTTACAGCAACCCAGAGGGGCGTTAATGACACAAGGCACAAACATCCTCTTAGTGGACCAACTGTTTTTATAGTTGTGGTTTTTAGGCCACGGTAATCCGAGTAACTCTTTTAGTAGCTCCACCTCTGCTGGACACATTAAGCCCATTTATTTGGAGATGAGAGACAAAGCTTTTACAATCCACAAGCCTAATTAAAGTTCTGTCCACTGTAATTGGTTTATGTAGAAATAAATCACACAACAGACTAGGTCCCATTAAGCCCTGTAAGTGGCAGTGTCTCCTAAATAGTGTGTCTCCCTGTGCTACACTGTGGGGATAGCAGGCTCATCTGAACAGATCTGGTCAATGCCATCAGTCCAGTCTGAGGATGAAGGGTGAGCACAACACTCGTTCCAGAGCACTCATAAGAGACAAGCTGTCATCACATAGGACTGGAATCGGCCCACGTGAAGCAGACGCCATGCCATCTGGTCCACAGATAGTCACACTAATCACACCTCTCCCACAATTAATCTCTCACTCCAATAAGTACAGCCTTAGCACAGAAGTGCCTAGTTTAATGTGAAACCAAAACTTGGATGCCAAAATGTGTAGGCCTAAAACACCAAGCTGACAATTATCAAAGGCAATGATCAAAACTGAAATGGCAATGTTTTTTCTATATATTGCGAAACATTGCTGCCCTGTCGACATTTTTCAGCCCTGAAATACAGACTTGAGTAGGCTACATTCAGACAGTCCTCTGCTGTCACTTCAAGGGCAAAATGGAGACGCAAGCAATTTTATAGCAAGACAATTCTCTAGTCACAGAATCAGCACAATGCTGGGAATCCAAAACAGCGCCATCAGATCTCCTTTATGCACGCTAGACTGTGATGTCACCTAATGCCCATGTGAAAGCCTTTAGTGTATACAGAAAATAAAGCAGATCTTTATTGTTATGCCATTAACATGGAGGGAGGAATAGGAATTGTCCGTTTGCCTCATTAAATATTAATATGGCGTTGCTTCTCTGATTGACAGTGCCCAGTGGCAGTGTCCATTGATAGGCATGATTAACCTACCACACACACACACACACACACACACACACACACACACAACCTTTCATCTCTTTAAAATCAGCTAGATTAATCAAATATGGTTTGCATTTCTTCATAGCTCATAAATTACAATACTAGAGCAGTAAGAAGGAACATGGGTCTAGAAATGACACTGACACATTCAAAAACACTGCTGCAATCCAAGGCACCTTGTGAGTATATTAGTCCAGGCAACTGGCTGGACACGATATGTAGAGGTGTTCACAGTTTACTGCAGTGTCTAATTGGGCAAACAGACATGAGGCCTTACAACAAGCTCTGTCAGATTGGTTGTTGATCATTGCTAAACAACCTTTTTCAGGTCTTGCCATAGATTTAAGTGGATTTATGTCAAAACTGTAACACGGCCACTCAGGAACATTCACTGCCTTCTTGGTAAGCAACTCGTGTTGATTTGGCCTTGAATTTTAGGTTATTGTCCTGCCAAAAAAGGTGAATTAATCTCGCAGTGTCGGGTGGAAAGCAGACTGAGCCAGGTTTTCCTCTAGAATTTTATCTGTGCTTATATAATTGTTTTTATCCCGAAAAACTCCCCAGTCCTTAACGATCACAAGCTTAGCCATAACATGATGCATCTAACACTATGCTTAAAAAATATGTTTTGTAATATTTGTATTCTGTACAGGGTTCCTTCTTTTCACTCTGTCAATTAGGTTAGTATTGTAAAGTAACTACAATGTTGATCCATTCTCAGTTTTCTCCTATCACAGCCATTCAACTCTATAACTGTTTTAAAGTCACCATTGGCCTCATGGTGAAATCCCTGAGTGGTCTCCTTCCTCTCCGCCTAGTCAGTTAGGAAGAACGCCTGTATCTTTCTAATGACTGTTTGTATTGATACACCATCTAAAGTGTAATTAATAACTTCACCGTGCTCAAACGGATATTCAATGTCTGCTTTTTTATTTTTACCCATCTACCAATAGGTGCCCTTCTTTGCAAGGCCTTGGAAAACCTCCCTGGTCTTTGTGGTTAAATCTTTGTTTGAAATTCACTGCTTGACCGTGGTACCTTATAGATAATTGTATGTGTGGGGTACAGAGATGAGGTACTCATTCAAAAATCTAAAATCACTATTATTGCACACAGAGAGTCCATGCAACTTATGTTACTTGTTACTTGAACTTATTTAGGCTTTTCAGCTTTCATTTCAAAAAACATAATTCCACTTTGACATTACGAGGTATTGGGTGTAGGCCAATGACAACAAATCTGAAATGAATCCATTTTAAATTCAGGCTGTAAGAACAAAATGTAGAACAAGTCAAGCGGTGTGAACACTTTCTTTAGTCAAAGCTAGAAATGTCAGATTATTTCATGCAAAACAATTGTGCACATTTAGCTCTATCATCAAAATTATACAGCAAGTAACAGATCAAGTGATCATTTATTTCTAGATACGTAAGGGTAGCCTCAAGATCTCTCTCAATATTGGTGACCATTAATTTCATATTTGAGTGATATAAAATAAAAGTGAACTATACCTGACCAGTATGAGTGGTTTAGGTGAATTTCCCATCCTTTGTGGGCTCTGCCTGTCAAGCAGCAGAAGGGAGCACTTGCAGAGGTACTATTAGCTGATAATGTTTACTTTGAAAGCTACCAGTAGAACCTGTGTACAGTTGGCTAAACATAGTGATAAGTAAACATAAGGTACTTTCTTGTCCAACCAACATAGGCCTACCTAGTGAAGTTTTTAGTGAAGTATTTTTAGTGAAGTATTTTCTAGTGAAGTATTTAATCACGATTGCTGCTGACAGACATGATAGGCTGCATTGATTGACGGACCACGTCAAATTGGCTAGCTAGCTGATAACAGATCATGTCAATATGGCAAGTTAACAAGCTAACTTTCAAGGGATAAACTAGATGGCTATACTTGCTCGCCATCTATAGTGGTGATGACAGTAGTCCGACTGACATCTTTACCAGGACATGTCGATGTCAAGCTCTTTCCAAAAGCCAATGATACATTGTTTGATTAGCTAGCTAGCTTGCTACAAGCTTGCTAGCTTGCTACAAGCCAAATCGATAGGCTCTGAAATGAAAAGATAATTTGACAGATTTTGTACCTTGTCTGCTCGGGGATTTGAACTTGCAACTTGCAACCTTTCAGTCCAATGCTCTAACCACTAGGCTACCCTGCCTAGTGGTCATGAAAGCATACAATTGCTTGCTGTATAACTCTGATAATAGAGCTAAATGTGGAATAATCTGAAATGTGTAGTTCTGACTATGCTTTTCAAGAGGTGATGATATTAAAACCAAGTAATTGATCAAATGTATTTAACAATCCCTTGGAAAAGGCACGTAGTTGTCAACGGTTTTAGCAGAGCTGGGGGTCTATTGAGATGTTTTATTGATAACAACCTATAACCCAGTGCATTCCCAGTTGTCACTAGTTACCACAGCCATGAAAACAAAATTGTGCTTTTTAGTCTTAATTTAATGATAGGCATAAGGTTACCAGTGTGTTTTAAAATCAGATTTATAAAAAATATTTAAAAAGTTGTAGACATAGGCAGGGCTGAGCCATAATTATGACTTTGTCGCTGTGGTAGCAAGTGATGACCAGCTTTTCCTGGTCAAGTCATCAATAATTTTAAAAACTCTTGGTCCCACGAGGCCACTTAAATTCAATCCAACCATTTTGATCCAGATTTTTATTTATTTATCGAAACTGACACCAGGGATCAGCGTTCCACCTTTAGGTGTCTGTAGAAAGATTAAGCACCAACAGGTGTCTGACCCATCACACCTCTAGAAACACAAGCCTTCTCTCTAATTCAGATGTGTAGATAAATCAGTCTGAGCTTCCCTGGAATCAAAGCCTCAATCCAGTGCCAGGATATCATTCTGACAACATGCACTCAAAGTTTGAGGCGTGTAATATTGAGTCATATCTAAGAGAGGGAAAACGTACTATCATAAGGAGATACTGTCTGTATGTATGCATGAGGAGGACAAACGGACTACCTTTGTTTAGCATGGGGTAGCCTAGTGGTTAGAGTGTTGGATTAGTAACCAAAAGGTTGCAAGTTCAAATCCCTGAGCTGACAAAGTACAAATCTGTTGTTCTGTTCCTAGGCCATCATTGAAAATAAGAATTTGTTCTTAACTGACTTGCCTAGTTAAATAAAGGTTTTAAAAAAACTACTGTCCTTCCTGCAGCATTTCATGAAGATAAGCAGCACATGCAAACAGCAATAAAGCAGATTTGGGGACATGAACAAGGGGTGGGTCTCCTTTCACTGCCAGTTAGTATTATCCCAACACATGACTGCTATGAAATGTGGCATTTATGGATGACATCTTTAACTGTTAATACACAACAGGCACAAATTTAATAAAAGATAACCATGTGGGAAATGCTCAGTCAGTGCTCTCATTAGGGTTAGGTGGTGGGTTTTCATAGAACAAAGCGGAAGTGATCTTTCTGTTAACGACCTGCAAGTTTGATGAAGGCCTCTCAAACGCACAGATACTGGGGCAAAGCTAACCCATCTATAAACCACAGGAAAAGTCCTATTCTCGGGCGTGGCCTATTGATGCAAAATAAATACCGAATTTATTGAACAGGTGCCACATTAATTGCAAAGCTCTTCTATTCCTCAATAGACATTCAATTTTTAAAAATAAAGAAAATGTAGAGCCATTGTTTTTATGATATAACTGTTTCCATTGAACTGTCCATGTTTTCCTGGTAAACTCTCGATATTGTCATCTGGGCCAAGATGTTCGTTTTTGAAATCGTTGACTGTAAACTAATGGTCAAAGGAGATGTCCCACGTAAACAAAGCAGCTAATACCGATTATGCGGTTCTGTTATCCAATAAAAACTAAGTGGCTATTGTTATATTCTGTACATAACAGCAACATCCGAACGGTGTACAATAAATGACGATTAGTAGCCTAATTGGAGAAGACAAGTTTCCACTTTCCTCTGTGTGAGAGCAATGCAGAGCAAATGGCTCTAATGCTTGATGAAAACGCCCAACCATTCGGGAAAAAAGCCTACTGTGATAATATTGCATTTTGGCCAGTTAGTTTAGAGTACCTTTACAACCGACATAGGTACAACTAGGTCTAAGTAATGCATTATAACCTTCGACGTGTCCGGTGATGCTACCGAATGTGGACCTTGAAGTAGCCTACAGGCTTTGGAATTCACCACACCACTCACCTCCTCCAAAGCAGTCACGGTATTCCTACAGTGGGACATTCTAGTGGTGAAGTTTGATGCAGTTGGCGCTTTATAATCTTCATTTGTCTCCGCCATGAACTCGGACACTGTAATTTGGTCCGGCATACTTTATCCTTTTAGAAAATATATTGTATTCCTTCCTGTTAAACACCCGGGATTTAATTCGAAGTTTACGTTTACAATAATATAAAAGTCTGATAAAATGCTCTCATGTAAACCATTGCTAGATGTGTGTTATTCCCTTGTTCGCGCTCGAGCAGTCACACTGCAACAATGTTGCGCGCCTGATTGTAACAGTCGCTGCGGTAGCCTTTTCGATTCCAGATGGCTCGCGGTCACTGCTCTTCCCCGTCAATTTGGCGGGTCCCACTCGACTTGCAGGGAAATCCAAAAAGATTAAGCTTCTATGATTTTCTCTTCTGTAGGTGCCCTCTCTCTTCCGAACCTCAGATAAAAGCCTGTTAACTTCTTTCCAAGCGTGGGAAACAACGAGGCGTTCTAATGCAAGCTCAGAAATTGACAAAGGTGAAGGAGGGATTCAATGGATGTGCACGATCCAATGGAGATCCCCAGCTGGTCAATTTGACCCAATCAGAGTCGATGGAAGGCGTGGTCTCTGTCATCATTACAGCGGCATCCAGAGGTTTTTTAAGGTAGATGAAAACTCATGAAATAGCCTATATAAATAATTCTGAATCTGTTTATTATTATGTTTCCATCAATTTTAAGATTAAACTGTGTCAGACTAAGATCTATTTTCTTAATTCCTACGCACATTAAACTACAGTTAATTTATTGTTTTGACCTACTTCAGTCAATTCCATTTTTGTCATTTATCAGATGCTCCTATCCAGAGCAATTTACAGGAGAAATTAAGTACCTATTGACAGGTTTTTCACCTAGTGGGCTCAGAGATTCAAACAAGTGACCTTTTGGTGAATGGCCCAACACTTAACCACTAGGCCAGTTTATTTATTTTTTTTTATTTTTTTTATTTTTTTATTTCACCTTTATTTAACCAGGTAGGCTAGTTGAGAACAAGTTCTCATTTGCAACTGCGACCTGGCCAAGATAAAGCATAGCAGTGTGAACAGACAACACAGAGTTACACATGGAGTAAACAATTAGCAAGTCAAAGTGGTTCCCAACCAGGTGTACTAGGTCCCCTGGGGGTACTTGGCCTATAAACAGGTGTAACAGTATAACTTTAGACTGTCCCCTCGCCCATACCCAGGCACGAACCAGGGACCCTCTGCACACATCAACAACAGTCACCCACGACGCATCGTTACCCATCGCTCCACAAAAGCCGCAGCCCTTGCAGAGCAAGGGGAACTACTACTTCAATGTCTCAGAGCAAGTGACGTCACCGATTGAAACGCTATTTAGCGCGCACCGCTAACTAAGCTCGCCATTTCACATCCGTTACACAGGGAGTACTTGAGAAGACTCATGACACCATAGACCTACTGGTAAAATGCACGTGAGGGGGTACTTCAGAAGTACTCCAGGCAGGGCAAAATTCAGTTGGTGGTACAGTAACCCAAAAAAGGTCGCGAACCACTGCGCAAGGCGAGCTGCCACTTAAATGGACTATAAAATGAAATTAAATCATTATTAGCAACAGCTTGACATTCAAAGTCTTGGAAAGTCACTAGAGAGTGCATTATTAAATATTTTATGGTGCATTTGCAAAAGGGATAGGCTATATCACCATACTTTCCATGCTGTTTGATGGCTAAAAATGTAGATACTTTTTATGTATGAGGAAAACATGAGCTCTTTGAATACAGTGTTAAATACAGAACATGCATATTTAAGTCTTTATCAGAAGAGCCTTCTTTTGACGTTGCTACATCAAACAATCCTGCCTGTCATATGAGAAAATAGTAGTTTAAAAATATGTCCCATTCTCTCTCGTTTCATTATTATTTTATTGTAGAATGGATGATAACACTAACTTCCTGTAGCACTTGCTTTCTTCCTGTAGGGCTCCAGAGAGCAGGTAGACTTTGTAATGTAAAAGCCTTAATCCTGATTGACTCCTTCTATCATTTCAGTATTCCTAATTCACCAAGAGGAGAAGGAGACGGATTGAGAGAGATGTAAGAGAGAAGGAAAGACCAATAGAGAGACAGACAGACAGATAGGCAGGAAGGCAGACCGAGACAGAGACCTGAACACTTGGTTCTTATGACACAAGGATCACTTCCAGTTCACTTCCTCATCATGTTTCCTGCCTCCTCTCTCTGTCCACCTTTGGTCATGGAGGGAAGGCATTTTAAGAAGCATTCATACAACTAATGTTAACACTGACAAGGAGTTTCTACTATGGCGATGCTAGCGTTGCACCCTGCTGCGTCGGAAACAAAAGACTAATTAAAATGATAATTTAGTGGAGGATTACTATCTCTATCTCTGTGCACTCTACTAGAAAAGCATACACCAATTATATCTAGTCATATTAGTACTGCCATGATACAGTGAGCAGAGTATCCTCATGGGAGGAAACACTCACTTGTTTTTTAGAAAGTACAGCCAGAAATAGATATTAAACTTTAATATTGCTTCCAAAACATTGTTGAGAAGTAAAAAAAAAAATGTTTAAACAATAAAAAAAAGGCTCTCCCACGCTGTAGTTTTCAGAGGGAGCTTGAAGGAGCTATTCACTCAGCTCCCAGTAGGCTTGTGTTTTTTCTGGGCTTTGTGATGAAGAATCTGCTGATGTTCCCTGGTTCATTCAACCTCGGCAGGGCCGCCACCATTTATAAATAGAGACCCAGCGGCAGGCTGGGACCCTGGGCAGCTTTTAAATCACAACACTGGGCTGTGTTCAGTACCCCCAACACATTATTTTAGCTGGGCAACGCCTCTCAACAATGCTGCTAAATGAACTAGTTGATAGTGTGGAGGCTCGGGCTGACCCTCACTCCCAAATGAACATCTGCCAGCCAGAGTTACAGCACTGAGGCCAAAGGTAGCCACATCCCACCTTGATTATTAACATGTTTTCACATTGTTGCACATGGTCACTGTAACGGCGTTCTTCGTTTGTCGAAAGAGAGTCGGACCGAAATGCAGCGTGGTGGTTACTCATGACTTTAATGAAGAGAGTGACACATGAAATAACTTCTACAAATACAAAACAACAAACGGAACGTGAAAACTAATTACAGCCTATCTGGTGAAACTACACAGAGACAGGAACAATCACCCACGAAATACAAAGCGAAACCAGGCTACCTAAATACGGTTCCCAATCAGAGACAACGAGAATCACCTGTCTCTGATTGAGAACCGCCTCAGGCAGCCAAGCCTATACAACACCCCTAATCAGCCGCGATCCCAAATACTACAAACCCCAATACGAAAATACAATAACATAAACCCATGTCACACCCTGGCCTGACCAAATATATAACGAAAACACAAAATACAATGACCAAGGCGTGACAGTCAAACTCTGGGATGTGGTTGAAAGGATTATCATTCACTCCTCTCTGTATGGGCTCAGGGTTCTCCTGACCACATGAACCACTGGGAAACTCTGGGCCTTGGATGATTATCTATCCCTGTGCCCATCGAAAGTTTGAAAATGAAACTCAAGGACAGACTTTTCTTTTAGCCAACATAACATTCCACTAGGCACAGACTTCAATTCAACGTCTATTCCAAGTTGGTTCAATGTAGTTTCATTGAAATGAGATATAAACAACGTTGATTCGCCCAGTGGGATGTACATACAGTCTTGGATTAAAACCAGTATCCATATTGAAATGCCTCAATGTTTTGTTGTTGGTTTCTACAGCCGAGTTGTTGCCAATTTGATGATCTAGTCACATTGGTGGAGTTTAAACAGTTGGTGTAAATATCATAGAAGAGTGTAATTGTCTTTAGGACAGCTGTTTTTTAGTTATGACATTTGTGTTTCTTTACGTTATATGTCATTGTTGTACTGTATGTGTGTTGATAGTTTTGTTTAATGTTGTGTTAGTGTATGTAAGTTGTTTTGTCTGAAACGTTGTTCCCCCTGCTGCTATTGGACCAGGTCTCCCTTGAATTTTTTTTTTCTCTCATTGAGAAAAACCTGTATAAATAAATGTTCAATTAAAAAAAACTAAAAACACGATGCGCTTCGAAATCAGAAACTGTCAGTCTGCCTAATAAACTGAAAATAAGATTGTTTATTAGTCAGTGGACATCCTCTGCCGGACAGAGAATAAACAAAATATCAGACGCAGTGAATATCAACTCGGAAAGCCAACTGTGTTTGTTACTGCAGATATCAATGCATGACATAAAGGTATTGGCACTGCGGGAGGAGAACTTCTTTCAAATTAGAATTTCAAATGCACCTAACACAAGTCCAACAATCCCTTGATTCTGCATTTCATTTGACGTAGAATATGCCAAACGGCTTTCTTCTTTCACAATAACCATACTACAGTGTAGAGATACATAATTCACGTTCATACGATATGGAGTATTACTTACACAGGATCCAGGATCCAAAGACAGTTGCAGACACAGAGGACAGTATCCCAAAGCAGACATCATTCTGTATTAAAGGTCTCTTGGATGTTCATGATTACCATTATGTTCTACATTGCAAAGGCCGACCCATGGGGTGGGGTTCTGGTACATTCCGTCTTCTGATTCTGGTCAGAGAAACCCCACACATCCAATTAAGTTTCATTGACTTGGCACTTCCTTGTTATGGGAAACTAACATCATGCCAAAGCAATGATCTAGATGGTTGTAATGTCACTTTTTCCTAATTCCACTGCCGGGGCTTTATTCCTTCGCAGGGTTGTGTAAGTAGCAGGTGAAAGAACCACACAAATAATTTTCCACTTTCAACAGGATTTGAGCAAGCTGATGTTCGATCTGAAGAATATAACATTCCAGTACGTGCTCTGATTTGGTATTGTCTCTTGTGGATTAACATGAAGAGGGCGCAATTGCCATAAATAAGAATGCCTAGCTACTCTGGCACAGTCAATTTTGTTGGCCTTTCCGAAAGATGTTGTTTTGTGGGCACACTAAACCAATGCTTGTTAGACAAATGGACTGAATGCAGGCATGAATTGAATGGTCTCTCAGGCTCTTTTTGGTCTACAGTAGGACAATGGAACTATACTGAGGGAAATGGAAGATGGGGGAGGGGAGTGGTTCTCTGTAACAAGCCAATTCCTCTCTCACAATTGGAACAAATCCTCTTCTATGAGCTTTTTATAACTCACAGATGGTGGTGCATGAAATGTGATGTCATCGGCTCATCACTGTCAAATACTTTGCACCTTTCACTCTTGCCTGCTAGCTTCATCAACAGACCAGCTGGCATCTTCTTACTCATACTTATAACATAATTATTCATCCCCAATACCTCTTCTTATCATTGTCAATATTGTCATTACACTAACTGTGATGATAAGTAAATAAACAGAGATTGATATTTTGAAAGGTGAGTTGCAGTAGGACTCTGTTGTCCAACCTTGAAAAGATCAAGGACATCAAGCTATTGATTTACCGCTTAAAAACACCTAATTAAAAGCATCTCTAAAGACCTGAACATTAGGAAGTGTGCAATAGACTACCAATGACATCTTCCTGGAGTAATGTCTAAATGGTATAGTCGTTATGATTTCCCGAAGGATTAGTTCCCACAAGCACAGACACAGGCTTGGGTAGGCGACTTTCTAAATGTCATCCGTTACAGTTACTAGTTACCTGTCCAAAATTGTAATCAGTAATGCAACTTTTGGTTTACCTAAACTCAATAATGTAATCTGATGACTTTCAGTTACTTTTGGATTACTTTCCCCTTAAGCGGCATGAGAAGACAAAAAAAACATGCATTTGTTGTGTCATCATAGTGGTCTCTGACTTGTGGTCACACTTTCAGGTGGAACAATCTTAAACTTTATGCTTTTTTCAATGCTAAACTGAATGTCATTATGAAAAAGAAAGTTATCATTTATTTTTTGGCAAACATCCTTTCTGAATTTAAAAGTAATCAAGTTTTTCTAAAGTATTTGTAATCTGTAATATCATTTTTGCTGGTAATGTAACTGCTCATGGGCTATTTTTTTTGTAATATGATTACATTTAAGTGATTACATGTAATCAGATACTCCCCAACCCTGCCCAGGCATATAGGGTGTCTCAGACCTTTCATTTTCTCTGACAGAGAACATGCCAACCCTCCTCACCATCTCCTGGTCTCCACACCCCACCCCCACACCTCATCACGTCCTAACCCCCACCCAGGGAATCCTCTCACTCAATCGCAAACCCTGGAATGCAATCAACTAAGTAGCACCTGTTCCTTAGCTACAATACACTAAATAATATAGAAACACATTTGGAACAGTGATATATATTTGGTATACTGGTAGTGTTTCGGCAATAGATTTGGTAATTGTAACGCATCTGAAATGCTGACAGTATTATCAATAATACACAGAGTTATGAAGCTGAAAAGGATTCATATAACCTTGCGCATGTCTCTGAACCATTATTTGCTGTTGCTTTATGGTTGTAAAACACAAACAAAGAGTAATTTTATTTGTCATTTATGGAAATCTCATATAGAGTTATTTGATGATTGACACCTTCTTGTCTTGCTTGGGAACACATTTTTCATTCTGAGGTTGCATTTTATAAGCTGCAACTCAACATTCTTGACAGACGAGACCCGTCGCTTTATGAGATTAATAAATGGAGGCAGAGGGAGGTGGAAGGTACCTCCGTTCTCTCTCCGTATTAGTCCCTTTGTTGTCATTTGGATGGGGACACTTTTACTCACTGAGTAATATATCAGAGATGACAGGCAGTGGTGACAGGCACGTTGTGCCAGAGCACTCTAGTCTGTAGCAGAGGATGCAATGTAGCACATTCCTCTGTCCCACTTTCAATATCAAACCCATTTCCAGCATATGCTGTATTTCAGTAGAAGTACATGGGTCCTAGAGGGCAGACCTTTTCATATTCTCTTAGCTGGCTGAAATGGATAAGGCTTTGGAGAGGGCTAGCCGGCTACAAGCATGGCTGCCGACTCCTATCACCTTAATTGAGTATAACCATGGGTAACCGTTTGTGAGCTAATTGCTTTTTAAGCCTGGACTGAATCAGTGTCTCTCAAGAACTATAAACCCATGTCAGAACACTGACAGTTCTGTAAACCCCCCCTAAGTGGTGAACTTCCCAGAAAGCCTCACTACTGGCACTACAAAAGTAGAAGAAGACAGAGATGCATTTGAACTGGTGTATAAAAGAGAAAGATATGCTGAGATGGACGGATGTGGAAGATAAAAGTGTATCTCTGGGGCATGTTGTTCATTCATTTGAATCGGGAGGACAGTGGTGGTCCTGTTGCTGGGTATTGCTTAAATTAACCGTTAGCCACAATCCTCCCATCACTGGCATTGCCTGAGGATGCTAACCCAGCATATGAACTTAAAGTCTATCCTCAGTGGAGATTTCATAGATGTAGCCAGGTGAGTTCAATCAGGCTTAGGGGTTGGAGTGTTGGTAAAAGCAAGCCCTCGTGCTCAGTAATGTTGATGAAAAAATATGATTGCCTTTATGGCTGTGTCAATCACATAAAAGCAAGTCTTCAGTGATTGATATTGTGTGACAGGGCTGAAACCTCGATCCCTCTTGGAGAGGGAGAAGATTAGATATAGTAACTTTTTTAACATTGGACAAAATGTCAGTGTTTTGCAGAATACCATAGATACTGTATTAGCTGAAATATTAGGCCAATGTATTCAAGAAAAAAGGTAAAAAGAGTAGTATTGTAGCGTCCATTAGAATCTATTATAGCAACAAAACACAACATCCTGCATTACCAGACCTATTCTTTATCAGGCTAAAGCTATAAGGAAAGGATTAACACACAAGAGGCAAGATAAATATTCAGGATGATAAGCCACAGGAGTATTGTAATATTGACCCTATTGTAAGTCACTTTTTATTAAATTTGAAATCAAACAGTCTACCTGCATTGAAGCCGCTCAACATTTACATTACATTCAGTCATCGAGCAGACACTCCCATCCAAAGAGAACCACAGGAGGAACCAGGGGTCAAGCTCCCCGCCCAAGGGCACATCCACAGGTCTCCCACCAAGTCAAACCAGCGACCTCTTCGCCACCAGCCAAGCTCTGTAAGTCACCTTGAATAAAAAAGTATTAGTCTGTTGTTTTATCTGAATCAGTTCACGTAACTGCAGACCGGTATTTACAGTCCCAGGCCGCCCAACTATACACATCATTTGTGATGTTGTAGTAAATAGAAAACTCAGAAAAACAGTCCATAAAAGTCAGCAGGAGATGCTACTTTGAGTAATTAAGGACAATCACTGGTGATTTTAGGGAAGGTAAAGGTGCCTCCTTAAATTTGGGTCTGCTCACTCACATTCACTCCCCTCCCACCCAGCCTGCATCTATAGTGTGGCCACTGCAGTACTTGCTAGTGGTTAAGTCGTTGCTGGGGTGGTCATTATCTCCACTCCGGGGAATCAGGATAACAAGGGAGCGTGTTTTCTGGGGTGGTTGGCATCACAGGAGTTTGGCGGTACCTTCATTGGGTAGAACGGGCTTGTGGTAATGACTGGAGAGGAATCAGTAGAATGCTATCAAATACATCAAACACATGGTTTCCATGGTTTCCAGGTGTTTGATGCCATTCCATTTGCTCCGTTCCAGACATTATTATGAGATGTTTTACCCTCAGCAGAGGGTCACATTTTCTTCTTCCCATTCCTCCAGGGCATGAATTCACATTCCCACATGGCAGCAACAGCACCCGTAATGCAATGAATCTGAAATTATGCTGCTTCTCTGCTGTGGCAGGGAGAGAAATGGGCTTCCAGGAAGAGCTAGAGTACAGGCATTTGATTTGTTATTGAATTAACAAGGCTATTTTTAAGGTGCAAGAGGGAAGGAGGGAGAGAGAGAGAGGGAGGGAGAGGGAGATGAAGAGAAGGAGGGAGAAGGGGAAGGGAGAGAGAAAGGGGTGAGAGAGGGAAAGAGAGAGATAGAGAAATAGAAAGAGAGAGGGGACATGAGGTCAGGCACAAGGAAAGTGAATACTGACGGTCCCTTCCTTCTGCCTAAGAAGCAAAAAGCTAAAAGGGTTTTGTTTTCCTTCACAAAAATAGAGGTGTATGCATGCACTTAACCATTTTCTTCAAATGTGGTGTCCGTGTGCGAAATCGATGGGGGTGTATTTCAGGTCTGTCTGTAGCCTGGGCCAGTGTGAGGCTGATATCATCTTTCCAGAAACAAGTCTCTCACCTTTGCCGCTTGTTATAGACCCCCTTCAGCCCCCAGCTGTGCGCTGGACACCATATATGAATTGATCACACAGTCCTTTGTCTTCCGTTTCCATTTCCTCCTCCCCCTGTCGTCGATGGCCATCTGTCGTACACGGTGAGACGTCTCCTGAGGGTTCGACCACGGGGAATGGGTTTCCATTACCTGGTTGACTGGGAGGGTTATGGCCCGGAGGAGAGGTGCTGGGTCCCCACTAGAGACATCCAGGACCCAGTCCTCATCGCCGACTTCCACTGCCGGCACCACAGTCAACCAGGTATGCTTCCACGTAGGCTGGGTTTCTGTACAGCACTTTGAGATATCAGCTGATGTACGAAGGGCTATATAAATACATTTGATTTGATTTGATGCCAGGTGGCGCCCCTAGAGGCTAGAGGGGGGAGTGGGGGGGGTCCTGTCATGCCCTGATCTGTTTCACCTGTCTTTGCTTGTCTCCACCCCCCTCCAGGTGTCGCCCATCTTCCCCATTATCCCCTGTGTACTTCTACCTGTGTTCTCTGTTTGTCTGTTGCCAGTTCGTCTTGTTTGTCATGTCAGCTCCTGTTTTTTCCCAGCCTTTTTCTCGCCCTCCTGGTTTTTGACTGTTGCCTGTCCTGATCCTGAATCCGCCCGCCTGACCCCTCTGCCTGCCCCTGACCCTGAGCTTGCCTGCCGTCCTGTACCTGGCCTCTGTTGCTGTAATAAACATTGTTATTGTGACACTTAATTGGCTCCAGCAGGTCGCACAAAATAGCCTAACCAATGATTGTATTAAAGTGCTCCTCCTGAAGAAGACATCCCCCGGAGATGTAAGAACGATTAGAAGGATCAGACAGTGTTCACTTGGTAAATATACGGTGCATTCGGAAAGTATTCCCTTCACTTTTTTCACATTTTGTTACATTACAACCTTATTCTAAAATGGATTATTTAAAATAATTGACTCATCAATCTACACACAATACCCAATAATGACAATGCGAAAACCGGTTTTATAGACATTTTTGCAAATGTATTAAATATTAAAAAAATGAAATACAATATTTACCTAAGTATTCACACTCTTTGCTATGAGACTCCAAATTGACCTCAGCTGCATCCTGTTTCCATTGATTATCCTTGAGATGTTTCTACAACTTGATTGGAGTCCACCTGTGGTATAATTCAATTGATTGGACATGATTTAGAAAGACACACACCTGTCTATTTAAGGGCCCACAGTTGACAGTGCATGTCAGAGCAAAAACCAAGCCACGAGGTCGAAGGAATTGTCTATAGAGCTCTGAGACAGGATTGTGTCTAGGCACAGATATGGAGAAGGGTACCAACAAATTTCTGCAGAATTGAAGGTATCCAAAAACACAGTGGCCTACATCATTCTTAAATATAAGAATGATGTTTGGACCACCAAGACTCTTCCTATAGCTGGCCGCCCGGCAAAACTGAGCAATCGGGGGAGAAGGGCCTTGTTCAGGGAGGTGAACAAGAACCCGATGGTCACTCTGACAGTGCTTCAGAGTTCCTCTGTGGAGATGGGAGAACCTTCCAGAAGGACAACCATCTCCGCAGCACTCCACAAATCAGGCCTTTATGGTAGAGTGTCCAGACAGAAGCCACACCTCAGTAAAAGGCACATGACAACCAGCTTGGAGTTTGCCAAAAACACACCTAAACAATGGTCAGACCGTGATAAACAAGATTCTCTGGTCTGATGAAACCAAGATTGAACTCTTTGGCCTGAATGTCAAGCATCACGTCTGGAGGAAACCAGGCACCGCTTATCACCTGGCCAAAACCATCCTTATGGTGAAGCATGGTGGTGGCAGCATCATGCTGTGGGGATGTTTTTCAGCGGCAGGGGCTGTGAGACTAGTCAGGACCAATGAAAACCTGCTCCAGAGCACTCATGACCTCAGACCGTGGTGAATATTCACCTTCCAACAGGACAATGACCCTAAGCACACAGCCAAGACAACGCAGGAGGGACAAGTCTCTGAATGTCGTTGAGTGACCCAGCCAGAGCCCGGACTTGAACCCGATCGAACATCTCTGGAGAGACCTGAAAATAGCTGATGCTCACCATCCAAACTGACAGAGCTTGAGAGAATATGCAGAGAAGCATAGGAAACTCCCCAAGCTTGTAGAGTCATATTGAAGAAGACTCAAGTCTGTCATTGCCGCCAAGGGTGCTTCAACAAAATACTGAGTAAAGGGTCTGAATACTTATGTAAATATAGTTCCATTTTATTTTTTATACAGTTGCTAAAGTTTCAAAAAACTTGTTTTTGCTTTATCATTATGGGGCAGTGTGTGTAGATTGATGAGGTGAAAAATGATTTCATCCATGTTAGGCTGTAACGTAACAAAATGTGGAAAAAGTCAAGTGGTCTTGTCACGGCGTCCTCCTGGAGATGACTGGACCAAAGCGCAGCGTAGTGAGTGTACATTTCTCTTTATTTGAATGAAACATAACAAAAACAAAACAAGAAACAAAGAAACGACCGTGAAGTTTACAAGGGCTATAGTGCCACTAACAAAGATAACTTCCCACAATAACAAAAGGGGAAAAGGCTGCCTAAGTATGATTCCCAATCAGAGACAACGATAGACAGCTGTCCCTGATTGAGAACCATACCTGGCCAAAACATGGAAACACAAACATAGAAATCAGAACATAGAATGCCCACCCAAATCACACCCTGACCAAACCAAAATAGAGACATAAAAAGGCTGTCTAAGGTCAGGGCGTGACAGATCTGAATACTTTCAGAATGCACTGTACATAGACATCGTTAGTGGGAAATGGGAGGATGGAGGATGAGGGATGGAGGGTGGAGGATGGAGGATGAGGGAAGGGGAATGGAGGATGAGGGAAGGAGAATGGAGGATGGGGGATGAGGGATGGGGATGAGGGATGGAGGATGGGGATGAGGGATGGAGGATGAGGGATGGGGGATGAGGGATGTAGAAAGAGCAAATTGGCCAAAGAGTCATAACATGATTTTCAGACACAAGGAGTTGCAGACAGGCAAAATAAACACATCTCTGTGGCGGGGTGCTGTTCTATTCTGAGACCCGATACATTGAGTGACCTCTGGCCGACATTTGTGTCCAACAAAAAGACACTTCCTGTCTCATCCTCATCTCTTGCCTCTTATTCACTCTGTATTTACTATATAAGGATGCCAGCCGAATGACCCTGTCCTTCATTTCAAGGTCACTGCAGTTTTAGCTGCCTGACAGATGTAATTCACAGTGAACGAAGGAATGTGTTGGGGGCATTAGTGCACTATAGTAATAGTAGAATTAGGATAAGGTCTATTGTTGGATTGTTTGGCAAGTTTGGAAACAAACACACGCACACACACACACACACACACACACACACACACACACACACACACACACACACACACACACACACACACACACACACACACACACACACACACACACACACACACACACACACACACACACACACACACACACACACACAAACAGACAGACAGACAGACATAAACAAACACACAGCACCGCCCCTCCCACACATACACACATACACACACAAGCACACACAGTCATTGTCAGGGCTGTTGATCACAAGGTAGTGCGTCAGTGTCTCTCTCTATTGTATGGATGGGGTTCTGAGTGGGGCCCTCCTAAATGCCATTCATCACTCTGACATGTACTTCTCTGGCCTTTAAAGCTCTCATTGGACTCTTCTCTCTCACCACACACTCAAACTATAGACCCCTCATGGAGTCTGTAACACTTTGCTGCACTGATGGAAGTTTATGTTCTGGAGTTTGGGGGAAGTTGCCATGGTGATGCCAACTCTGTGTGTCTCTTTGTGCTGGAGGATATAACTGGCAGCCAGTGGTCTCAAGATAGAACCAGACAAAATTACATAAAAAATGGGCAATAATAATGAACGCAATAAAATGTGTTCTCTCTCTCTCTCTCTCTCTCTCATTGAAAACATCTCTTAGTAAATGTTTAATAGTGATTATGTAAGGCCTGTAGTACATAAACAGTATTCAGAAGGGGATGTGGGCATCTGGGAGAAGAAACAAGATGGAGTCCAGCAGGACTCTCTGTATCAATAAATAATCAAGACACTAAAATGACACTAAAATGAGTAGGAAATCATTTACACCCAGATCTGCCCAGAGGATTCAAATGAGAATGTGAAGATCGAGTGTTGAAAAATGATCTCTGTGTATTCAGAACACAAGGACTCTGACTTGAATCAGGAATATTGTTGACAGGGCTGTGGTAAAAAGGAGTAGATATTCAGCCATATCTCTGTTTGCTAGACAGTAGTCTTATCTCTTCCTGTTGACACCTCAAAACTATTACAATACAGCATGTTTCATAAGTCAAAATACAACATTCATATGCCCACACGGGTCCTACTTGGTTCAGACATGAGGTTAGATATAGGCTAGGATTAGGAATAATAGACCTGACTGCATTCTGACTGCATACTGTATATACTTCTCTCAGACCTACAGTGAAACCCCTGGATAGACCCTGATCAACAACCTCTCCCTCAACATGGGCAAGACAACGGAGTTTATCGTGGACTACAGGAAACGGAGGGCCAAATTCCCCCGTTCACATCAATGGGCCTGTAGTGGAGCGGATTGAGAGCTTCAATTCCTTGATGTCCACATCGCTAAGGACCTATCATGGCGATCTGAGGGCATGACAACCCCTATTCCCCCTCAGCAGGCTGAAAAGATTTGGTTTAGGCCCTGAGATCCTCAAAAAGATCTACAGCTGCCCCATTGAGAGTGTCTTGACTGGCTGCATCAGCGCTTGGTATGGTAACTGCTCGGCATCTGACCGCGAGGCGCTATAGAAGCATTTGCCTATGTGAGGCTGTACATGTGCAAAGCAGGTGCTCATTCAGTGGTAGCCCCTAGCAACCAAGCCCTATATTTACTTAGAATAACAACTTCCTCGATAATAATATATAATATATGCCATTTAGCAGACGCTTTTATCCAAAGCGACTTACAGTCATGTGTGCATACATTCTACGTATGGGTGGTCCCGGGAATCAAACCCACTACCCTGGCGTTACAAGTGCCATGCTCTACCAACTGTGCTACAGAAGGACCAGTCAAGTATGACTGAAAAATGAGTTTGTACCGTCCTGGGTGGAATACATGAGGAACACATTCAGATGTGGTGTGATTACAGTAATGTGGCCATAGGGATTCCAATCATGCTGTGCCAGTCTGGCTCACCTGTATAGCGATGAGAATATACAGTATGGAATGATGTTCAAAGCTGTTTGACCTGAGCTTTCGGAGATGATACTGTGGATTACGGGGTGTTTAGTATTCCGTATTCTGCTTCCACTGAGGAAGACATACACTAGTTTAGAAGCTTTCAATGGGTGAAAAAGTGTGTTTGTCCAAATGGGGTTTGTATCGGGGGCTCCAGACCATTATAGCATCACAATACATATGCTGCATTTGACTACAGAATTACTGTCATCTGCTTAAAGGAAGAAGTATGACTCTTGAAGTCATCTTTGACGTATTCTTGGTCATCTTGAAGACAGCTGTTGTGGTTTGTATCCAAAGTGTTTGTAGGCTACTCACAGTTCCCTCCATGACCATGACAAAACCACACATCACTGACCCCCCGTGTTTCTCAGCTCATTGGTCTACAGGTTAGAATCACAGACAGTGAGGATGACTGTGTGCGTGAATCTGCCTGGCTTGTTAGCCTGAGGCTACAACAGGTGTTCTGTAGCACTGTGGTGTGGACAAAATAACATGATGTGTAATCTATCTTTGTTGCTGACAAAAGACATGTGTGGAGATGTGTGAGGTTGACAGCCCTGGGGTGCTAGTACAACTACTAGTGTTCAGGTTTTGGTCATCGCCTCTTATAAAATACATAAGCACAAAGTTGTTCGCAAACTGCAACCCCCCCCAAACGATTTGTTCTTGAGTTCGAGTTTGTTGAAGAGAGTTTTGGTTCTACAAAGCTGTTGTGTCCATCATAACATTCAACAATCAATTAATTGCAGTCATTCTTGCACCATGCGATCAATTATCAGTTCTTCTCTATGCTCATGATCTATTTCCCTGAGTGCATATGATAGACAGTTGGTGGTCGGGGCACATTTGAGCCGGAGGAGAGTCTATAATCCTGCTGTTGGACTCATTGCGGCCAGCACTAGCAGGTCAAACGAATTACTAAAATGAACGAGTCACTCAGATTGTTATTTATTTTTTAAACAGACTCTCGAGTCAGTAAAAAGAGTTGTTAAAATCTAACAAATTGTTTGCTAACTGCACATCACTATAGTCCCCCAGTTGGATTAGTCAATCGCAGGTGGCATAGAGCCCAGACTGTTCCTGGCCCTGTGGCCCCAGCCGGAGGAAGGTCGCTCAGAGGCACATTCCATCATGCTGAGAGACCTAGCCATGGGCATGGTGGTGGCCCTAGGACAGAAATGGCATGGCACCGGCCTCAAGCCCCCTCCCCTTTTGGCTCCCTTCTCCCAGGCTGCGGCCATCACTGCCATCCAGTCACTTCTGGGGAGAAGGAACTGCTGGAGATGCAAAGTATAGAATTCATCTGCTCTACAGTGGTGGACAAGGTGCAGATTTCGAAGCCCACGCCGCCAAGCCCCTCCCTGTGGAAAATCTTCTGAGCCCATCGGCTCCACCTGACCCACATTGCCCCCTCCGCTCGTAGAGCGGGTCACATGTGTTCTCTGTCTGCAGACTGTTGTAGAGGTAACCAATGCAAAGGGAAGGGATCACTGCTGCTACCTCTCTTTCCTACCAAGGTGCATGAATTGAGGAGCAAACTGAAGCCAAAGTGCATTGGGTTCTACTTTTAGCAGTAGAGGTAACCAATGACAACCTCGGGGGGAAGAGAAGGACAGAGAGGACGTGAAAGCAGGTGAGTTACACTGACAGAGAACGAAGCGTTTGGTCTTAAAAGCTTGGTGTAGTAGAGCCCATTAACTGGTCAGTGTTTGGTCTTAAAAGCTTGGTGTAGTAGAGCCCATTAACTGGTCAGTGTTTGGTCTTAAAAGCTTGGTGTAGTAGAGCCCATTAACTGGTCAGTGTTTGGTCTTAAAAGCTTGGTGTAGTAGAGCCCATTAACTGGTCAGTGTTTGGTCTTAAAATCTTGGTGTAGTAGAGCCCATTAACTGGTCAGTGTTTGGTCTTAAAAGCTTGGTGTAGTAGAGCCCACTGGTCAGTGTTTGTAACCAAAGGTTTTCCCCTTCTTGGTATTTACAGAGGTTGTTGCCATCCGACCCAAGAAAGGATCAGTCCGTTGGGTTCTCCAAAGGATTTTCAAGTCAGCGTGCTGCTGTATCTGCACAGATGGAGAGGAGTGAACAAGAAGCAGCTTTAAGTGCTGTACTTCAAGCATTGTGCTAGAACTCAACTCTTGACAACTTCACTAATTGGCTACTTTATTCAATTCTTTACTTTTTGCATACATTTGCCTTTATCTTTGACATTATTTTGTTATGTTTCTCTCCTCTGTTGTTTGTTATCTGCGTGGTCTTGAACCACTCCAAACAAGAGGCTGCACTGAGAATAGTAACACAGAAAACACAACAAATCATCGGCTCAGTTTTATTGGACTAGAACAACAACAACGCTCTCACTTTAAAACGTGCCCCTATAACCAGTGTATTAACATGGTACAGTAGTTACATAGGCAAGTACAGTGTAACTACACATTTAGGCAAATAATAATAACTACCAAATGTACAGTGAACATGAATCAAAGCTCCACTTCATGAAATGAGCCAATTAACTCCTCATTTATTGCGTAGCAAACAAGACAAACGACCTCATCCCAATCAAGTACAAATGTCTCTTCCCCTGAAATAGTTCAGCAGTGTTGTGCCACCAGACACTGAATAAACTGAGCTCAATGATGATTGGACTGTTTCACCTGTCAAGAACTCCTTCCAGTGCATGAATGTCTCATTATGCGTTCATATACACTTGGTTTTGTTCACCCCTCAGTACATGCAAATGAAGCAACTATGCCGTCTGTACTCTATGATATCTGCAATCTTACGTCAAACTTCGGCCACAGTCAATCAATCTTTGTCCTACTGCACATGTATCAACAAGGCCAGCAGACAAATAGCTTTGTAACTGAATAGGTGTCAGTATATTCAGATGATCCAGCAAATGAACTCCAGATAGAATGGCTGAGTGAATGTGGCCTGGACTCTGTGGAGGAGGGTCATTTTGTCGTAGACGCTATAGAAGGACAGTGTTCCTGCATTGTGGTCTAGGTCTAGCAGTCAAACCTCCAAGACTGATCACTTCCCCCAAAACAAACACTCATTACCATCTCCTTTCCTGCTGATTCCTTTATATGAGACAGCTATACAAACCCAATTCCAGCTCCACTCTACCTCCCAGTATCAGGCTCCAGACAGAGCCTCTCTACACAGCACCTGCTTAAAGAAGGTACATCTGTCTGAATGATCAGGATATAACTGAACCTTAGAACTAATGGTCACCTTTCTATTTTCCTCAGACAGACACAGGTGCTGTTGTGCTGTATTGGGATCCAACGTCAGCTGGCAGGAGTCTGAGAAGATGAAAAATATAGTGGTTAAAATCACTTGATTAAAAGTCTGTCTGTCTGTCTGTCTGTCTGTCTGTCTGTCTGTCTGTCTGTCTGTCTGTGTGTCTGTGTGTGTGTGTGTGTGTGTGTGTGTGTGTGTGTGTGTGTGTGTGTGTGTGTGTGTGTGTGTGTGTGTGTGTGTGTGTGTGTGTGTGTGTGTGTGTGTGTGTGTGTGTGTGTGTGTGTGTGTGTGTGTGTGTGTGTGTGTGTGTGTGTGTGTGTGTGTGTGTGTGTGTGTGTGTGTGTGTGTGTGTGTGTGTGTGTGTGTGTGTGTGTGTGTGTGTGTGTGTGTGTGTGTGTGTGTGTGTGTGTGTGTGTGTGTGTGTGTGTGTGTGTGTGTGTGTGTGTGTGTGTGTGTGTGTGTGTGTGTGTGTGTGTGTGTGTGTGTGTGTGTGTGTGTGTGTGTGTGTGTGTGTGTGTGTGTGTGTGTGTGTGTGTGTGTGTGTGTGTGTGTGTGTGTGTGTGTGTGTGTGTGTGTGTGTGTGTGTGTGTGTGTGTGTGTGTGTGTGTGTGTGTGTGTGTGTGTGTGTGTGTGTGTGTGTGTGTGTGTGTGTGTGTGTGTGTGTGTGTGTGTGTGTGTGTGTGTGTGTGTGTGTGTGTGTGTGTGTGTGTGTGTGTGTGTGTGTGTGTGTGTGTGTGTGTGTGTGTGTGTGTGTGTGTGTGTGTGTGTGTGTGTGTGTGTGTGTGTGTGTGTGTGTGTGTGTGTGTGTGTGTGTGTGTGTGTGTGTGTGTGTGTGTGTGTGTGTGTGTGTGTGTGTGTGTGTGTGTGTGTGTGTGTGTGTGTGTGTGTGTGTGTGTGTGTGTGTGTGTGTGTGTGTGTGTGTGTGTGTGTGTGTGTGTGTGTGTGTGTGTGTGTGTGTGTGTGTGTGTGTGTGTGTGTGTGTGTGTGTGTGTGTGTGTGGTGTGTAAACGGAAGGTTGCAGTAAACGGAAGGTTGCAAACCCCGAGCTGACAAGGTACAAATCTGTCATTCTGCCCCTGAACAGGCAGTTAACCCACGGTTCCTAGGCCATCATTGAAAATAAGAATTTGTTCTTAACTGACTTGACTAGTTAAATAAAGGTCAAATAAAATAAAAAGTCAGTGTTTACTCACATTCTAAGAACTCCTCTCTAGTCTTGGGCTCAGCAGGGTGGTCAATCTGAACTTGAATCACTGTGGAGACAGACAGGCTAGTAAATACTGTATCACAGGTCCACGTTATTCATGTCCACTATCAAACAATATACAGGTAACTAGAGGGGGATATATGGGGATTGGTTGATGAAATGACCAGCCATTTCATTAGATAAACTTTACCCATATCTATACATATATCTATATCTAACGCTCTAGGCGACCAGTTTTGATAGCCTTTAGCCGCACCCTCATACTACTCCTTCTCTGTTCCGCGGGTGATGTGGAGGTAAACCCAGGCCCTGCATGTCCCCAGGTACCCTCATTTGTTGACTTCTGTGATCGAAAAAGTCTTGGTTTTATGCATGTCAACATCAGAAGCCTCCTCCCTAAGTTTGTTTTACTCACTGCTTTAGCACACTCTGCTAACCCTGATGTCCTTGCCGTGTCTGAATCCTGGCTCAGGAAGGCCACCAAAAATTCAGAGATTTCCATACCCAACTATAACATCTTCCGTCAAGATAGAACTGCCAAAGGGGCGGAGTCGCAGTCTACTGCAGAGATAGCCTGCAAAGTAATGTCATACTTTCTAGGTCCATACCCAAACAGTTTGAACTACTAATTTTGAAAATTACTCTCTCCCGAAACAAGTCTCTCACTGTTGCCGCCTGCTACCGACCCCCGTCAGCTCCCAGCTGTGCCCTGGACACCATTTGTGAATTGATCGCCCCCCATCTAGCTTCAGAGTTTGTTCTGTTAGGTGACCTAAACTGGGATATGCTTAACACCCCGGCAGTCCTACAATCTAAGCTAGATGCCCTCAATCTCACGCAAATCATCAAGGAACCCACCAGGTACAACCCTAACTCTGTAAACAAGGGCACCCTCATAGACGTCATCCTGACTAACTGGCCCTCCAAATATACCTCCGCTGTCTTCAACCAGGATCTCAGCGATCACTGCCTCATCGCCTGTATCCGCCACGGAGCCGCAGTCAAACGACCACCCCTCATCACCCTAAAACACTTCTGTGAGCAGGCCTTTCTAATCGACCTGGCCCGTGTATCCTGGAAGGACATTGACCTCATCCCATCAGTTGAGGATGCCTGGTCATTCTTTAAAAGTAACTTCCTCACCATTTTGGATAAGCATGCTCCGTTCAAAAAATGCAGAACCAAGAACAGATACAGGCCTTGGTTCACTCCAGACCTGACTGCCCTCGACCAGCACAAAAACATCCTGTGGCGGACTGCAATAGCATCGAATAGCCCCCGTGATATGCAACTGTTCAGGGAAGTCAGGAACCAATACACGCAGTCAGTCAGGAAAGCTAAGGCCAGCTTCTTCAGGCAAAAGTTTGCATCCTGTAGCTCCAACTCCAAAAGTTCTGGGACACTGTGAAGTCCATGGAGAACAAGAGCACCTCCTCCCAGCTGCCCACTGCACTGAGGCTAGGAAACACGGTCTCCACCGATAAATCCATGATTATCGAAAACTTCAATAAGCACTTCTCAACGGCTGGCCATGCCTTCCGCCTGGCTACTCCAACCTCGGCCAACAGCTCCGCCCCCCGTAGTTCCTCACCCAAGCCTCTCCAGGTTCTCCTTTACCCAAATCCAGATAGCAGATGTTCTGAAAGAGCTGCAAAACCTGGACCCGTACAAATCAGCTGGGCTTGACAATCTGGACCCGCTATTTCTGAAACTATCTGCCGCCATTGTCGCAACCCCTATTACCAGCCTGTTCAACCTCTCTTTCATATCGTCTGAGATCCCCAAGGATTGGAAAGCTGCCGCAGTCATCCCCCTCTTCAAAGGAGGAGACACCCTGGACCCAAACTGCTATAGACCTATATCCATCCTGCCCTGCCTATCTAAGGTCTTCGAAAGCCAAGTCAACAAACAGGTCACTGACCATCTCGAATCCCACCGTACCTTCTCCGCTGTGCAATCTGGTTTCCGAGCCGGTCACGGGTGCACCTCAGCCACACTCAAGGTACTAAATGATATCATAACCGCCATCGATAAAAGACAGTACTGTGCAGCCGTCTTCATCGACCTCGCCAAGGCTTTCGACTCTGTCAATCACCAAATTCTTATCGGCAGACTCAACAGCCTCGGTTTTCGGATGACTGCCTTGCCTGGTTCACCAATTACTTTGCAGACAGAGTTCAGTGTGTCAAATCAGAGGGCATGCTGTCCGGTCCTCTGGCAGTCTCTATGGGGGTGCCACAGGGTTCAATTCTCGGGCCGACTCTTTTCTCTGTATATATCAATGATGTTGCTCTTGCTGCGGGCGATTCCCTGATCCACCTCTCGCAGACGACACCATTCTATATACTTTCGGCCCGTCATTGGACACTGTGCTATCAAACCTCCAAACGAGCTTCAATGCCATACAGCACTCCTTCCGTGGCCTCCAACTGCTCTTAAACGCGAGTAAAACCAAATGCATGCTTTTCAACCGATCGCTGCCTGCACCCGCATGCCCGACTAGCATCACCACCCTGGATGGTTCCAACCTTGAATATGTGGACATCTATAAGTACCTAGGTGTCTGGCTAGACTGCAAACTCTCCTTCCAGACTCACATCAAACATCTCCAATCAAAAATCAAATCCAGAGTCGGCTTTCTATTCCGCAACAAAGCCTCCTTCACTCACGCTGCCAAGCTTACCCTAGTAAAACTGACTATCCTACCGATCCTCGACTTCGGCGATGTCATCTACAAAATGGCTTCCAACACTCTACTCAGCAAACTGGATGCAGTCTATCACAGTGCCATCCGTTTTGTCACTAAAGCACCTTATACCACCCACCACTGCGACTTGTATGCTCTAGTCGGCTGGCCCTCACTACATATTCGTCGCCAGACCCACTGGCTCAGGTCATTTACAAGTCCATGCTAGGTAAAGCTCCGCCTTATCTCAGTTCACTGGTCACGATGGCAACACCCATCCGTAGCACGCGCTCCAGCAGGTGTATCTCACTGATCATCCCTAAAGCCAACACCTCATTTGGCCGCCTTTCGTTCCAGTACTCTGCTGCCTGTGACTGGAGCGAATTGCAAAAATCGCTGAAGTTGGAGACTTTTATCTCCCTCACCAACTTCAAACATCAGCTATCCGAGCAGCTAACCGATCGCTGCAGCTGTACATAGTCTATAGGTAAATAGCTCACCCTTTTTCACCTACCTCATTCCCATACTGTTTTTATACTGTTTTTATTTATTTACTTTTCTGCTCTTTTGCACACCAATATCTCTACCTGTACATGCCCATCTGATCATTTATCACTCCAGTGTTAATCTGCAAAATTGTATTATTCGCCTACCTCCTCATGCCTTTTGCACACATTGTATATAGACTGCCCATTTTTTTCTACTGTGTTATTGACTTGCTAATTGTTTACTCCATGTGTAACTCTGTGTTGTCTGTTCACACTGCTATGCTTTATCTTGGCCAGGTCGCAGTTGCAAATGAGAACTTGTTCTCAACTAGCCTACCTGGTTAAATAAAGGTGAAATAAAATAAAAAATTAAAAAATACATTCATTTGGTCCTATCACAAATACATGTCATGCAGTTATTTCATGTCTAGTAGTATGTAATGCAGTTATTTCATGTCTAGTAGTATGTAATGCAGTTATTTCATGTCTAGTAGTATGTAATACAGTTATTTCATGTCTAGTAGTATGTAATGCAGTTATTTCATGTCTAGTAGTATGTAATGCAGTTATTTTATATCTAGTAGTATGTCATGCAGTTTGAGGTATTATTCTATGCAAAATCTTGAAATGCATTTTACCAACCGTCATCAGATATCTTGTCCATTTCCTCCTTGCATATGTCTTGTTGTCGATCTTTCAGTTCAGAGACTGATGTCTTCAAATGCTTAAAGGAGATAAGGCCTGAGATCCAGGAGAGACACAGAGAACTGGAAACTCTATAGAGAGAAGTAAAAGTATTGAGAAAGTTAGATGTTAATGTAATACAAGTACATTTAATTGGTCGAATAATCTAAATAGACATTTGGAAATTATTTTGTGAGGTATATCTAAATTAGTGATGTCACCTGGAGGAAATGGATGTGATCCTCTGTGTGTGAGAGCTACTTCAGCTCAGCATCTCTCCTCAGCTCAGCATCTCTCCTCAGCTCAGCATCTCTCCTCAGCTCAGCATCTCTTCTCAGCTCAGCATCTCTTCTCAGCTCAGCTCAGCATCTCTTCTCAGCTCAGCATCTCTTCTCAGCTCAGCGACCTCCTGCTCCAGGAGTCCTTAAGCCCGACTCACTTCAGCCTTGTCCTGGGCTCTGATCAACTCCTTTACCTCAGAGCGTCTTCTCTCAATGGAGTGGATCAGCTCAGTAAAGCTCCTCTCACTGTCCTCCACTGCTGCCAGTGCAGAGCGCTGTTTGGACACACACAAAGAGAGTAGAAGGGTCCATGTCAACCAGCCCATTCACTTCGCTCTCACCAGAACCCCAGACAGACTGGAAATGTATGTATATATGCATGTACTGTATGTATGTATATATAATGTAAATATAGATGACCCCAACACTCACCTTCATAGAGTTCACAACCTGTATCTCCTTCTCTCTATCCTGGATTTTATTCTGGGATTCTTGATTTTCTCCCAGAACTGTTTCTGCAGAAAAATATTAAATTAATTTAGCCATTTATTACATCCTACTCTGTATTTCTACAAAAACTAGAAAATGAAATTTTCCAACTATTTGCATTCAAGCATGTCATGTTTGAAACATGTTTATGCCCTGCATGGACTTAATGAGATGCAATGTATTCCTCAAAGACACATTTAGTCCTAGCAACAGTGATTGAATGTTTATCTACTCTATGTACTTTGACATTTCAGTTGTGTCACAGTAGTAGACAAAACATTTCCTTATAGTTATGAGGCAAGGGTAACAAGAGTAATTATTATTAGACTGTTTAAATGCAAATATGTGATATCTAACAGCAGAGTTCCATTCTTACCTGTTTCTAAGTCCTCTCTGCTGCAGCTGACACTGTATCATGGCCTTTATGTTCATCCTTCATACAAAAATAACAGCTACACTGCTGAACGGTACGGCAGTAAACCTCCAGTATTTTGTCATGACGAGAACAGATCTTCTACTGTGGTTGTGTGGAGGCTTTGACCAGCTTGTGTTTCTTTAAGGGAGCTACTTCACAGTGAGGCTGGAGGTGAGTCTCACAGTAAGAGGCCAGACACACTCTCCCAATGCCGAAATCACACTCCACATCTCCAGGTCCAACATAATAGTGAGCAGGAGGAGAAGCTTGGAGTTATTCTGTCGTCTTCAGTTTCTCCACCAATTCAGCCAGAAGAGTGTTTTTTTTCCACAGAACGGGCCTGGAGATGAAGCTTTCCTTACACTGGGGGCAGCTTGGAGATGAAGCTTTCCTTACACTGGGGGCAGCTGTAGACCACCTTAGAATCATCCTGGTCGAAGCAGCCGTTAATACAGCCCATACAGTAGCTGTGTCCACAAGCAATAGTCGCTGGATTCTTCAGTAGATCCAGACAGATAGAACAACTGATCGAATCCATAGCCTCTGTCATTTTCAAACACACACCAACAAACAGCAAGAGTACCAGATAGCTTTATGTTTCGTTTTCCTTCAAATGTTTCTTCAAAGGAGTAGGAGTGGCTTGTGTTCTGTCAACGGTGGCTTCCTGATTCTGTTTGTGAACTCAGATTTAGCTACCAGTTCTGGCCAGCAGAGGGCACAAGTCGCCTGTCACTGTCAGAGTGACCATTCTCGTCAAACTGGCCCTTTTGGAGATATGTGAGTTCATAAAGAGCTACGCATTTTAAACGTTTTAATTGTACTGTAAGTGCTATGGATTTAGTTACAGCGGAATTTTTGTTTTGTTCGTCAGACTGAATATTGTTCAAAGAGGAGCGACACAGGAGGAGCGCTTCTATAATTTAAATGTAGTTGATTAGAATCTGGATGTTTTTTTCCTGTCTTTTATTAACTAGCAAAGTGTAAATAAATGTTCATTCGGGTTGGGCGTGAGTTTCTGCTTGAATTTGGTTAAAAGGACGATACATTTTTTGTTCATTGTTTGAGAATTTGTTTGCAATATCTCACACTGTTTTTTCTCTTATATATTATTCTGAATTGAAGACATGTTGTCCTACTCTGAGTAGTATGTAATGTATAATGTAATACTATTAGTTGAATTGAGAAATCGCATTATGGTAGCTCTTCCAAATGTATTTAACTAGGCAAGTCAGTTACGAATACATTCTTATTTAAAATGACGGTCTAGTGGGTTAACTGCCTTGTCAGGGACAGAACGACAGATCTTTACCTTGTCAGCTCGGGGATTCGATTTATATGGCACAACGTTCTAACCACTAGGCTACCTGCGCCAATTATCTGGCGTCTAAATAATTGCATAACGGTGAAATGTTCATTAAAGTCATAGCCTACTAAGCCGTGACGCAAGGCTCGCTACCTTGACTAGATCCTAGAGACGCAGATATTGGAGTCAGATTGATAAATGTCGTTTATTATCATATTCAACATAATTTCAACACTTCTACATAATGGTTGGATAATTTCCATCCACCTACAGTAATATATGCATAATTGTTAAGGATCTACACTGTTGCATGTTTAATGAAAATCACTGTATACTACCTGACAATCTCACAACAAAACTGATTTCAGTTGAAATGTGTTAAGATATTTAGGGAAAAGTCAGTCTGCAACTTCAGTCATGCATGTCAGAAATCCACAGTCAAGGGACAATATACTGTATATATATATATATACACACAGTACCAGTCAAAAGTTTGGACACACCTTTATTTGTACTATTTTCTACATTGTAGAATAATAGTGAAGAAATCAAAACTATGAAATTACACCCATGGAATCACGTGTTAAACAAATAAAAAAATATTTAACATTTGAGATTCTTTAAAGTTGCCACCCTTTGCCTTGATGACAGCTTTGCACACTTGGCAATATCCCAATCAGCTTCATTAGGTAGTATCCTGGAATGCATTTCAATTAACAGGTGTGCCTTGTTAAAAGTTCATTTGTGGATTTTTTTCTCCTTCTGAATGTGTTTGAGCCAATCATTTGTGTTGTGACAAGATAGGGGTGGTATACAGAAGATAGCCCTATTTGGTATAAGACCAAGTCCATATTATGGCAAGAACAGCTCAAATAAACAATGAGAAACGACAGTCCATCGTTCTTTAAGACATGAAGTTCAGTCGATACGGAAAATGTCAAGAACTTTGAAAGTTTCTTCAAGTGCAGTCGCAAAAAACATAAAGCGCTATGATGAAACTGGCTCTCATGAGGACCGCCACAGGAAAGGAAGACACAGTTACCTCTGCTGCAGAGGATAAGTTCAGAGTTAGCAGTCTCAGATTACAGCCCAAATAAATGCTTCACAGAGTTCAAGTAACAAACACATCTCCACATCAACTGTTCAGAGGAGACTGCATGAATCAGGCCTTCATGGTATAATTGCTGCAAAGAAACCACTACAAAAGGACACCAATAATAAGAAGAGACTTGCTTTGGCCAAGAAACACGAGCAATGGACATTAGACTGGTGGAAATCTGTCCTTTGGTCTGATGAGTCCAAATTTGAGATTTTTGGTTCGACCCGCTCTGTCTTTGTGAGGTGAACTGAGGATATCCGTATGTGTGGTTCCCACCGTGAAGCATGGAGGAGGGAGGTGTGGTGGTGATTTTCTGGTGACACTGTCTGTGATTTATTTAGAATTCAAGGGATGCTTAACCAGCATGGCTACCACAGCATTCTGCAGCAATAAGCCATCCCATCTGGTTTGCGCTTAGTGGGACTAACATTTGTTTTTCAACAGGATAATGACCCAAAACATACATCCAGGCTATGTAAGGGCTATTTGGCCAAGGATAGTGATGGAATGCTGCATCAGATGACCTGGCCTCCACAATCACTTGACCTCAATCCAATTTAGATGGTTTGGGATGAGTTAGACTGCAGAGTCAAGGAAAAGCAGCCAACAAGTGCTCAGCATATGTGGGAACTCCTTCAAGACTATTGGAAAAGCATTCCAAGTGAAGCTGCTGGAGAGAATGCAAAGAGTGTGCAAAGCTGTCATCAAGGCAAAGGGTGGCTACTTTGAAGAATCTCAAATATAAAATATATTTTGACTTGTTTAACACTTTTTTGGTTACTACATGGTTGCATATGTGTTATTTCATAGTGTTGATGTCTTCACTATTATTCTACAATGTAGAAAATAGTAAAAATAAAGAAAAATCCTTGAATGAGTAGGTGTGTCCAAACTTTTAACTGGTACTGAAAGTATTCACAGCAATTACAGCTGTGAGTATTTTGGGGTATGTCTCTAAGAGCTTTGCACACCTGGAAAGTACAATATATGCACATTAGTATTTTTTAATTCTTCAAGCTCTGTCAACTTGTGTAACGGCGTTCGTCAGTTGAAGGAGAGTCGGACCAAAATGCAGCGTGGTGGTTACTCATGTTCTTTAATGTAGAATAGCGATACATGAAATAACTATTAAATATACAAATCAACAAACGGACCGTGAAAACCTATACAGCCTGTCTGGTGAATAACTAACACAGAGACAGGAACAATCACCCACGAAATACACAATGAAACCCAGGCTACCTAAATATGGTTCCCAATCAGAGACAACGAGAATCACCTGACTCTGATTGAGAACCGCCTCAGGCAGCCAAGCCTATGCTAGACACACCCCTAATCAACCACAATCCCAATGCCTACAAAAAAAAACCAATACGACAACACAATAAACCCATGTCACACCCTGGCCTGAACAAATAATTAAAGAAAACACAAAATACTAAGACCAAGGCGTGACAACTTGGTTGTTGGTCATTGCTAGACAGCCATGTTCAAGTCTTGCCATAGATTTTCAAGCCAATTTAAGTCAAAACTGGAACTAGGCTACTCAGGAACATTCAATGTCCTCCTGGTAAGCAACTCCAGTTTATATTTGGCCTTGTGTTTTAGGTTATTGTCCTGCTGAAAGTTAAATTTGTCTCCCAGTGTCTGTTGGAAAGCAGACTGAAGCAGGTTTTCCTCTAGGACTTTGCCTGTGCTTAGCTGTATTCCGCTTATTTTTATCCTAAAAAACTCCCTTTCCAATGACAAGCATACCAATTAGATGATGCAGCCACCACCATGCTTGAAAATATGTGGTACTCAGTGATGTGTTGCGTTGGATTTGCCCCAAACATAACACTTTGTATTCAGGGCATAAAGTGAATTCCTTTCCCACATATTTGCAGTTTTTCTTTAGTGCCTTATTGCAAACAGGGTGCATGTTTTGGAATATTTTTTATTCTGTACAAGCTTCCTTATTTTCATTGTGTTTTAGGCCACTAGATGCAAATCACACACTTAGTCTGTAGCTGACACTCAAATACACTGCACTGAACATAGGCAGAGACCTAGCCAATGAATGTGAATGTTCAATTTAGTTTCATTATATCCTTACCTCACAGAAATACAAATGTATGCTTTACCTCGCAACAAGCATGCCAGAGCCAAAACAGATTGTGAAGAGATAAATGAAAGCATTTTCTTAATCAGTTTTGGCAGGTTATAGTTTCATATGGTAATCCAAATATGTTCAACCAAACCCAATGGGACTACAAATGCTTCAACTGCTGATACACTGTAACAATATTTCCCTCATACTGTAACACTGTATACATTGTAAAATATAATGCACACTGTAACATTGTAATAGTTTTTGTAACACTGTGCCAGATCGTTTTGCATGACCCGGTGCAAGTGGTGTAAAGTACTTAAGTAAAAATACTTTGAAGTACTACTTCAGTAGTTTTGGGGGTATCTGTACTTTACTATTTATATTTTTTGACAATTTCTACTTTTACTTCACTACATTCCTAATTATAATTATGTACATTTTACTCCATACAATTTCCCTGACACCCGAAAGAACTCATTACATTTTGACTGCTTAGCAGGACAGAAAATGGTCCAATTTGCAGATTTATCAAGAGAACATCCCTGGTCATCCCTACTGTCTCTCATCTGGCGGAATCACAAAATACAAATGCTTTGTTTTTAAATGATGTCTGAATGTTGGAGTGTGAGCCTGGCGATCCGTAAATAAAATACAAATAAAATAGTGTCGTCTGGTTTGCTTAATATATAGAATTTAAAATTCTTAGCAATTTTACTTTTGATACTTAAGTATATTTTAGCAACTACATTTACTTTTGATACTTAAGTATATTTAAAATCAAATACTTTTAGACTTTTAATCAAGTAGTATTTTACTGGAGTCATTTTCTATGAAGTTTTCTTTATTTTTACTCAAGTATGAGAATTGAGTACTTTTCCCACCACTTCCGGTGCCCCGGGTGGGTGGAGTTTGCACATTTGAGACATTTCCTAGTGTCCATTTCCTGGTTTCCAAAATTCTAAAAGTTTTCCCAATTTCAGTTTATGTAAAAATAAGTCATTGTGTAGAGAATCCTTGTACCATCTAAACTGCTGTGAAATATATTTTCCATAGCAAAAAATAGTGTATTTGTACAAAATCAAAGTGAAAGATGCAAAAACAAAACTTAATAACGGGAAGCATAGAAATAGCTTATAGCAAACAGATCTACCGCTTTTTACACTTGCTTTCAGTGAGAATGACAGATCTATAACACACATTTGTTTATGAATTTGATCGGGTTGCCCAAAAAGTTAAATATTGTAGCTTTAAGTAAAATCTCCACCCACCCTGGGCACCATGCAATGCAAAACGTTGCTGAAAGTCCATCCTTATCTCAGAACATGGGCTTATGTCACATTCATATCAACTGGGAACTTGTAAATCTCTGACTTCCGAGCGTTCAAGATAACTGGGAACTCTGGAAAAAACTAACTCAGAGTGGGAAAAATATTTTAGAATGTTCATCCAACTCTAAATTTCAAGTCCTAAACTGTTTTTTTCCCCTAGAGCCCCGACTTTCCGACCACTAATGTCATGATTTGACCTTTTTTCGAGTTCCCAGTTTTTTAGAACGCGGCATGGAACCTTGGTAAAAACTAGGTCTATTAATGACGTCAGTGATCTTTAGGTTGGAAAGTCAGAACTCTAGAAAGATGCCAGAGTTTTTCTAGAATTCCGAGTTGGTTCACCGCTCAAAACAATTTCCTGTCAGAGAGTTAGTATTTTTCCAGTTCCCAGTTGTTTGGAATGCTTGAAAGTTGTTTTGAACATGACATAAGCCCATGTTCTGACTTAAGGATGAACGTTCAGCAACATTTTGCATGGTCTGGTGCCCCGGGTTGGCAACACATTCAAAACATGTCGTGTTCAAAACAACAGGGAGGTCAAATCATGACCTTAGTGATCTTCAGGTCGGAATGTTGGAGCTCTAGAAAAAGGCCAGAGTTCCCGAGTTGGAATTCTGAGTTTGATTACTATTCAAATAAACATTTCCCAGTCTGAGATAAAAAAAATTTGAGTTCCCAGTTGTTTTGAACACATTGAAGTGAGAATTCTGAGATTTGTACATGGTACCAGTTGTCTTGAATATGGTGCTTTCAAGACAACCGTGAACTCCGAAAAGAACGATGTCAAATCATGACAGTGATCTTCAGGTCAGTGACCTTCAGGTTGGATGACTGTTCAAAACGATTTTTCCCCCAAGTTCCCAGTTGTCTTGAACGCACTAAAGTCGGAGATGTCCGAGTTCCGAGTTGTTATGAATGCGAAATTTTTCTTCTCCAAGTGGAATGCCTCATATGTACATGGGAGGAGTCCACGTGAGACACAGTCGACTTCAAATTTGATTCGTTTGGGAAAATGTACATAATATTTTCTGTGTCGTCCACATACATCTGATTGGTCACTTGAAATCACTTTCTCCACACGATAGGCTGAGAAATGTCATGGAGGGGGCGCGGAATATATCCCTCCGCCCACACTGTCTTTGTTGTCGTTGGTGCTGTTTGATATGTGCTGTAGATTTTGGTGGCGCTGTAACACGGATGACAACCATCTAGCCTGGTAGTCCGTCGCAGCGGCAACAGCAGTTTTTCAACGGAGGAGAGTGTATCTGCGACGGCGAAGGGGAGCAAGGATTCACGGCCTCAATAATGGCTACTGAAACCACATCGTCCTGCACTGGCTCCAATTTACTGCAGCCGATAAGCGAGATAATCAATCTTCCTCTAGACCAGGTAAAACATTTTTGAATTGATTATCTCCTTGGTTTTGTTGTACTGCTGTAGGTTAACTGGTTTTATTAGTGATGCAGAGATTGTAGCGTGCAGGCTACAATAACCTCATTGAATGCCGTCTTAATCAGAAAGTCAGAGACGTCATTCGCTGGATTGTTGCATTATTGTAAAAAATGTTTTAGGCCTACTAGATACTAATATTTTTACATTTTCGAAATGGTTGGAGAATTTGGTAACTTCAGCTTCTCGTGTATTGTTGAATGGTTTGGATTGTCAACTGTAGGATGTATTAGGCCTAGCACTTGCTTATTGAAAGTTCCATTCATTCAACACTATTTCCACCTAGGCTGCGCCACTGTTGCAAAACTTATAGGCCTATACTACCACCAATCGTTTTTTTTCCACACAGACAAAGCGGTCTACATTGACATCTTCTCAAGCGAGTAATTCATCAACCCTTTAAATCAATTAAATTGATACCAGTGTCTCTCCTAGCTAATCGCTTATTATTTAATGCGATTAGACTTGCCTACCACAATCAGTGTCCTGCTGTGTGTGACGTAGCCCACCAGTTGTGTAACAAGGTGTGGTCCATTGATAACTATTGCATATCGTGAGGGGGTCGTTTTGACGTTAGCCTGCTAATGCTTGCATTCTAATCACATTTCCGTTTATCACACACACACACACACACAGCGGACTTTGTTAATACTCTGCACTCTTCAATCATATCAAACTGTATCTTCCAGAGATCCCACGGGTTGTGTACAGCAGCATATGAAAAAACAGTTGGTCCCTCCAAATATGTGATGGGGACAGTAACCCAATACTGTTTCAAATCAATATGAACACTCAACCTCGTGTCTCTTTGCTATCACTGAATTGTCCTTTTACGGAGTAGGGCTGGGCGGAATATCGTATTTTACTATATACCAGTATTGATGCATGGATAGGATTGGGTTTTTACTTCACCTTCTATAATTGTATTTACATGTTTGGTTTCTTAAATTTGATACGCAACTACTGCGCGTGTAATGTCCGTTTTTATAGTAAACTCGTTTTCTACTTGAGTCGTATTTCTCTCAACTGCTGCATGCCTCTACTCACACCAAACCCTGCCCCTCAAGGAGCGAGCAGTGGCTCCACCACGGAGTCACGAACACTTTCTTGCCGTTCACTCTGCAGTCTCCACGGTCAGACAGATGCAGTACTGTGTTGGTGACAACGACGCTGCTTTCCACAAGCGTTCAATAATTACTATTAGTTTGTATCTTGCTGTCTGCTACTTTGTCTTTTCTTAGCAAGTTGTTGCTAAAATCCATCTTGTTAGCCGCTAATGCTAATCGCTAGCTAGCTTTCTAAATGTTATAAGAGTCGGAGCAAACGTAGATGGCTAAAACAGCCTGGTGCTGGTGTAGGCCTAGATAGCCTACCATTGCACAAACATTCCTATCTTAAATAAGAGAGGCATAGGTGAATCATGAATGTTACTACTTCAACGAGGTTTAACGGTGATGGTTATCCAATAAGTAGTCCATCATTGTAAATAATAATTTGTTCTTAACTGACTTGCCTAGTTTAAAGGTTACATGTAAAATAAATAAATGTATTACCGCCACCTACTAGACTGGAGTATAACTCCCTTATACTTTAAATAAATAAACAAAACCCTTATATCTAATCCTACACTCACTAAAAAGCCACCACCACACTCCACTATTTAAATCGATCTAGTCCTACCTCAGGCCAACTGCCTGAAAGGACGGGACACCACCACTCAACACACCCTGTAACTCTTCTGACATCAAGTCTCCTACACCCAATTACCTCTGCAGCTCGCCTCAACCTACATTTTCTGCAATTTCGGTTCCATCCCTGCAGTACATTTGCTAACCATTATTATAAATGCTGACAACTTCTGCACTACTCTAACCCTGGAAACCTCAACCTGTTTCTCTCACACCGGACATTTCGGAACCCTAGTCCCATCGGCACCCCGACAATTAACACGTACCATTACTTTTCCCAATGCTACACATTGCTTTGTCTCATGCACTTCTGCACACTCCTCACCCTTAGGAACCTCCCTCATACACATGGCTGCCTAATGGCCATATGCTTGACACCTGTAACAACGTAATGTATTTGGCACAAAAGCTCATACAGGATAACTTATACACAGTGCATTCGGAAAGTATTCATACCCCTTGACTTTTTCCACATTTTGTATCCTTGTATCCTTTTGTATCCTTATCAGTCTACACACACTTCCCCTGTCTTTGATCAGGCATACAGCTCACTCTGCTTACTCTTTCTACCATTCTTCTTTAACAAACAATCTCCCTTTTCCCGCCATTCCTCCTCTGTGTTCCAAGTATACGGCAGGGTAGCCTAGTGGTTAGAGCGTTGGGCTAGTAACCGGAAGGTTGCAAGTTCGAATCCCCGAGCTGACAAGGTACAAATCTGTTGTTCTGCCCCTGAACAAGGCAGTTAACCCACTAGGCCGTCATTGAAAATTAGTATTTGTTCTTAACAGTCTTGCCTAGTTAAATAAATAAAAATACGTCTCCTTATGAATATAGTGCACTTCTCCGAGCATACATCTTATTCTTGCCCTCTCAAGGGATGCCGTTTTCCTTCTCTCCAGCCCGTCCAGACACAACAACGCATCCTTTCCATGAATATGTTATCTCTCTCTCCTCTTATCTGTTGGCTTGCATATTTACAAAATGGGGAAGAGTATTCTGCACAAAATATCTTTAATCTCAGTCGCACTCAGCAGGGAGAAAAAGGATGAATAGCATGGGCAGGGATCTGCCATCAGATTGTCCACATCAGGTGAAGAGTTTGGTCATTGTGGTTTAAAGAATAACACAATACATAATGAAATGGAATACAGGTAACAACATAGTGTCCAGCTCTAGAGTTGGCCACTCTTTACATAACCAATGGCTGGTGGTCTATATTACCTTAGCTGTCCATGGCTCAAGTAGCTCTAAATTAAATGCAGTCACCTCCAAAATGATTGGCCCTTTTAATAAAGATGAGCAAAACATTTTATACTGATATAACTACTCAGAGGAGACATTTTCTTAGACCATTCTTCCATACAGAATCTTGCCAGGTCCTTCATATACTTCGGTCTGTGCTTATGGACTGCCCTCATTTCAAACCACAAGTTTTCAATGGGGTTCAAGTCCAGAGACTGAGATGTCCATTGCAAAATGTTGATATTGTGGTCATTTAACCATTTCTTTGTGGATTTGATGTGTGCTTGGGGTCATTGTTTTGCTGGAAGATCCACTTGTGGCCAAGTTTCAGCCTCCTGGCAGAGGCACACAGGTTTTTGGCTAAAATGTTACGGTACTTGGTAGTGTTCATGACGCTATTGTCCTAACAAGAGCCCTAGGACCAGTGGAAGCAAAACAACCCCATAATCTAAAATATCCACCACCATAGTTTACAGTAGGTATGAGGTTATTTTCTGGACCGCTGGTGTGTGTGACCAGTCTCTGCTGCTGAAAAGCATCCCCATAGCATGATGCTGCCACAGCCATGCTTCACGGTAGGGATGGTGTTAGACGGGTGATGAGCTGTGCCTGGCTTTCTCCCGACAGAGCGCTTTGCATTCAGGACAAAGAGTCAAATGTTTCTCATCAGACCACATAATCTTTTGCCTTATGCTCTGATTCTTTCATGTGTGTTTTTGCAAACTCCAGGTGTGCTATCATGTGTGTTTTTGCAAACTCCAGGTGTGCGTTCTTTCATAGTGTGCCGTGGGTTCTTGGTTACCTCCCTGACCAAGGTCCTGATTGCCCGGTTGCTCAGTTTGGTTGGATGGCCAGCTCCAGGCAGTCTGGGTAGTTCCATATTTCCCAATGATGGAGACCACTGCTCTCGGAAACTTTAAACAGTCTTGAAATTGTTTTAAATTCATTACAATTCTGTCTTGGAGATCTATGGACAGTTCATTGGACTTAAGTGTGTTTTTTATTTAACTAGGCAAGTCAGTTAAGAACAAATTGTTATTTACATTGACGGCCTACCCCGGCCAAACCCTCCCCTGGCCAAACCCTCCCCTAACCCGGACGAGACTGGGCCAATTGTGCGCTGCCCTATGGGACTCCTGATCACAGCCGGTTGTGATACAGCCCAGGATCAAACCAGGGTCTGTAGTGATCAAATTTATTTATATAGCCCTTCTTAGATCAGCTGATATCTCAAAGTGCTGGTCAGAAAACCAGCCTAAAACTCCAAACAGCAAGCAATGCAAGTGTAGAAGAACGGTGGCTAGAAAAAAACTCCTAGGAAGGAACCAGGCGAGGAACCAGGCTATGAGGGGTGGCCAGTCCTCTTCAGGCTGTGCCGGGTGGAGATTATAACAACATGGCCAAGATGTTGAAATGTTCATAAATGACCAGCATAGTCAAATAATAATCACAGTGGTTGTCAAGGGTGCAACAGGTCAGCACCTCTACCGCTCCTGCTGTCTCTAGAGAGTTGAAAACAGCAGTTCTGGGACAGGTAGCATGTCCGGTAATGCCTGAGATGCAGTGCCACTCTGGAGCCCTGATTGTAGTATAGTTTCTGACATGGACTATCAACTGTGGGACCTTTTTTTATATAGACTGGAGTGTTTTTCTAAATGTCCAAACAATTGAATTGGCAACAGGTGTACTTCAATCAAGTGGTAGTGTCGTCTCAAGGAAATTGAATGTACCTGAGCTCCATTTGGAGTGTCATGGCGAGGGTATGAGTACTTATGTAAATTAGATATTTATGTCACATTTATTGAAAATTAAATACAACATTTCTGAAAACATATGTTTCCACTTTCTCATTATGTATGTATGTATGTTATGTATGTATGTATCTAGGCTCATCCATTTTGAATTCAGGTTGTAACACAACAATGTGGAATAAGTCAAGGGGTATGAATACTTTCTGGAGGCACTATCAGTCCTATGTGTTCTACTTCACTTGCATGAGTCATGATTTTCTGCCATTCATTGATGTCATGTTTCAGAACGACCTATACAGCGAACACAGGAAGTACAGGAAATTAGAATTGGGTTAGATGCGCTTTACTTTTTTTTTTTTTTTTATGTGTGCATGAAAATATGAAGGAGCTGGTCGTTTGAAGTTGACGAGTGACTTTTGCTTTGCCAACTGAACTTTAGCAATTACTCATATTAGCAAACTTATTTTCATTTCAAACGTAAAATTTCTCTCGTATAGGCTACTTATCGTGATGAATAAGCGTTCATTTTCTGGATGGTAAAACGTTTTCAGTGTATAGAAAAGATAATGGTACTATATATTTTTAAATAAGATAATTGATAATTGACAATCGCCTAAATAAAAACTTGACAGTCGGGGAGAATCTAAAATTGTCATTGCGTGGGGCCCCCCATTGATTTGACTTTTAAGTCACTCCGATAGCACAAGGCATAAGCAATGGAAAATGTGTAGCATTGTAGGAAATTGACTTTAAAAGGGAAAACCGTTTCTGCGGCCAAGAGGGCCTCTAAAACTGCGCCATTGGCCACGCCCGCTACCCCCTAACGTCGTAGTTCTGTAATGTGGGCAGTGTAATCTGAGCAGGCCCCAGCCAGCTCCCCTCCCTGCTTTCTTGGTGTAGGCCTGCTATGAAATTGGCTCTCCACATGAAGTGCTTTGGCCCCTTCTATACTTCTGTACCACACCCCTTTCACCCACACTGAGGCAAGCTTGTGTGGGTGGGACTTGTTATAGCATGCCTGCAGGTTGACATACTCTTGGTAATGTGATCACCTGTCTGGCTTTAAAGGAAGTCTTTGGTCTAGCTTGTCATGCTGAGAAGTTCTCATTAGGATAGGTTGTTCAACATAATTAGCCTAGTTCTATGGTTAGTCAAATGAATAGCCTAGGGGTTTCTCGTAGGCCCATTGGCATTTAGTATGAGTCACTGCACAAGTGTTCATTCTGTGTAACATATCATTGACCATTGCCTGGGGGCCAGGAGTGGCCCGTGAGTGTCACAGGAATTCCAGATATGCAACCAGGTATTGTTGCTCTATAATGACATGTTCTGGCAACACTCATTTGACCACATGCCTAATCCCGTGCTGTGAAATAGCGTTTATAACCCAAACCCTGCATTCCTTAATAGGGTCATTATTGTTGTGGTTTCATCTTTTTCCATATTAGTCCATCTGCTGTAATAACTGGTGCAAATAGCATTAGTGTGGAATTGTTTAAGAAAGCTGTCTGATTGGTCGTGAATGCACTCTCTTTAGAATGACTTATGTTAAAGTAAACCGCTTGGCTGAGTCGGGCCTCTCGCTCCTTCATCTTTGTCAAACATCAGCATGACTACGTTCCAATTAGAGAGGGAGAGAAGGAAACACTCCCAGAGTAATATTTAGCTTTTCGTGTGAAAATCATTGGTGTCGTGACACTTTTCTAAGCAACGGCTGAACTGAATGTGTCAATGTCACACAGCAAAGTACATAGATCACTATAGTTGTTAACTCAACAGCATTTCTTATAATACATTATGGTAATAGTAAATTATGAAATTCAATTTTTCCTATTTTTGAACCCTTCCATGTACCTCCTTGAGAAAGTAGTGGACTCGGAAGCCCTTAACCACACTACAATGCCAGACTTAAAGGCTTTTGTCAACTCTTGTATGACTCTGACCAGCCTGTTACAATGAAGTCGTAAGCCTCAGAACGCCAATGCTCTAAGGCAGGGGTTTACTCTGCAGCGCTGGGACGTTTCCTCTGGAGAAAAGCATACTTTGTACCAATAATGCTTCACATTGTATGTTTAAAGCATTCACTACTAATGAAGAACTACTCTGCTCTGTGGTTTTATTGGAATACAGTTTAATGCACATAATGTGATTGTTGTGGATAGTCAGGGTAATATAATAGTTTAAAACATTTCCATGCTTTGCAAGAAGTATGATTTCTGTAATAATCCTGTTTACATGGACACATCTGAAATCAGGCTACTGATGGGCCTTTTGATAAATGCAGAAAATTACCAATCAAAATAAACGTTCTACCACAGTGACTATGTTATTTCTGTGAAGACTTTTTGATTCGGAGTTCAGACATATAAAGTTTGAAAACTATAAGATGCATACTTATAGTTTAAGAACTCACTTCACTCGCGCATAAGAGGGAGGCTTGCGCTACCTGGTGCTGGCACATACGCAGCTCATATACACCGCTGTAATGCCTATTTAGCTGTTTACATGTCCTAATCATTGGAAATATTGCCCAGAAAACTAGGTATTTTAATTGATGTATACTTCAATTATGACTTCCATTTTAAGTTCAGCAGAGCAAGGTGTTGACATGACTAATGCCTTACTTGGCCTTCTGCCATAATCAGTTTATTAAATTGGTAGTGTGCATGTAAAAGTTGTCTGTGGTTTTATTTTTCCATGTCTGTAAGACAAGCCTTCTCTTGTTGCTGCTCCGCTTTCTGTGGGCCTGCTGTGTTGTCACCTCCCTCTGGGGTTTATAATGGAGGAAGGCTGGTCCCTAGCCCCGTAGTGGTAGCTCAGTAATGGAGGAAGGCTGGTCCCTAGCCCCGTAGTGGTAGCTTAGTAATGGAGGAAGGCTGGTCCCTAGCCCCGTAGTGGTAGCTCAGTAATGGAGGAAGGCTGGTCCCTAGCCCCGTAGTGGTAGCTCAGTAATGGAGGAAGGCTGGTCTCTAGCCCCGTAGTGGTAGCTCAGTAATGGAGGAAGGCTGGTCCCTATCCCCGTAGTGGTAGCTCAGTAATGGAGGAAGGCTGGTTGCTGATCCCTAGTGCTGGCTCAGTAATGGAGGAAGGCTGGTCCCTATCCCCGTAGTGGTAGCTCAGTAATGGAGGAAGGCTGGTCCCTAGCCCCGTAGTGGTAGCTCAGTAATGGAGGAAGGCTGGTTGCTGATCCCTAGTGCTGGCTCAGTAATGGAGGAAGGCTGGTCCCTAGCCCCGTAGTGGTAGCTCAGTAATGGAGGAAGGCTGGTCCCTATCCCCGTAGTGGTAGCTCAGTAATGGAGGAAGGCTGGTTGCTGATCCCTAGTGCTGGCTCAGTAATGGAGGAAGGCTGGTCCCTATCCCCGTAGTGGTAGCTCAGTAATGGAGGAAGGCTGGTCCCTAGCCCCGTAGTGGTAGCTCAGTAATGGAGGAAGGCTGGTCCCTAGCCCCGTAGTGGTAGCTCAGTAATGGAGGAAGGCTGGTTGCTGATCCCTAGTGCTGGCTCAGTAATGGAGGAAGGCTGGTCCCTATCCCCGTAGTGGTAGCTCAGTAATGGAGGAAGGCTGGTTGCTGATCCCTAGTGCCGGCTCAGTAATGGAGGAAGGTGGGTCCCTAGCCCCGTAGTGGTAGCTCAGTAATGGAGGAAGGCTGGTTGCTGATCCCTAGTGCTGGCTCAGTAATGGAGGAAGGCTGGTTGCTGATCCCTAGTGCTGGCTCAGTAATGGAGGAAGGCTGGTCCCTAGCCCCGTAGTGGTAGCTCAGTAATGGAGGAAGGCTGGTCCCTAGCCCCGTAGTGGTAGCTCAGTAATGGAGGAAGGCTGGTCCCTAGCCCCGTAGTGGTAGCTCAGTAATGGAGGAAGGCTGGTCTCTAGCCCCGTAGTGGTAGCTCAGTAATGGAGGAAGGCTGGTCCCTATCCCCGTAGTGGTAGCTCAGTAATGGAGGAAGGCTGGTTGCTGATCCCTAGTGCCGGCTTAGTAAAGGAGGAAGGCGGGTCCCTAGCTCCGTAGTGGTAGCTTAGTAAAGGAGGAAGGCTGGTCCCTAGCCCCGTAGTGGTAGCTCAGTAATGGAGGAAGGCTGGTCCCTAGCCCCGTAGTGGTAGCTCAGTAATGGAGGAAGGCTGGTCCCTGATCCCTAGTGATGGCTCAGTAATGGAGGAAGGCTGGTCTCTAGCCCCGTAGTGGTAGCTTAGTAATGGAGGAAGGCTGGTTGCTAGCCCCCTAGTGATGGCTCAGTAATGGAGGAATGCTTGTTGTGGTTGCTAGTCCCTAGCCCAGTAGTAATGGCTCAGGGACTAAAAGCCTGATCCCTGATTTCTCAGGGGAGGCTCATTCCCTTCCCTGCTCTCTCTAATTGGTGCACCTCAGGGGAGTATATTTGTTCCAATAGATTTTTTTTTTTTTGCTGCTTACTTGTGTAGTGCTACAGATGTACTGAAGAAGGATGATGAGCCCGTGTGATTTCTCCAGGGATATGGTTAGTGTTGGTCATAATATAAGAGCTCCTAAGGAGCTTGAGGAGCAAACTCATAGCCCAAAACTTAACATGGTGTAACTATTGCCCAAGGACCTGCATTCATTTGGCTACAGTTCTCATATTGGATTAGTACTGACCAGAACACTATCAATTGTTCAATTGAGGTTTTATTGAATTCTCAGTAAGTCGACCGCACAATTTTATAAAACTACAAGAAGGACCAGGACCCCCCCCCTAGTATTACTCGTCATTATTCCAAAGGCCAATCACTCTCAGAGCAATCAATTGGGAATTAAGTTAAATAACCCGTATTGATCAGATTTGGCCTTACTACGTAAGGTGAAATAATAATAATTAAATAAATAAATAAATAAAATATACACTACTGTTCAGAAGTTTGGGGTCACTGAGAAATGTCAAAATCAACAGTGAAGAGGCGACTCGGATGCTGGCCTTCTAGGCAGAGTTTCTCTGTACCGTGTCTGTGTTATTTTGCCCATCTTGATCTTTTATTTTTATTGGCCAGTCTGAGATATGGCTTTTTCTTTGCAACTCTGCCTAGAAGGCCACCATCCCGGAGTCGCCTCTTCACTGTTGACTTTGACTGGTGTTTTGCGTTACTATTTAATGAAGCTGCCAGTTGAGGGCTTGTAAAGGCGTCTGTTTCTCAAACTAGACACTCATGTGCTTGTCCTCTTGCTCAGTTGTGCACCAGGGCCTCCCACGCTTCCTATTCTGGTTAGAGCCCTAAAAAGGCCAAAACAGAGAGAGGAACTGGACTATGAGGGGTGGCCAGTCCTCTTCTGGCTGTGTGCTGGGTGGAGATTATAACAGAACATGGCCAAGTTGTTAAAATGTTCTTAAATGACCAGCATGGTCAAATAATAATAATCACAGTAGTTGTCGAGGGTGCAACAGGTCAGCACCTCAGGAGTAAATGTCAGTTGGTTTTTCATAGCCGATCATTAGGAGTATCTCTACCACTCCTGCTGTCTCTAGAGAGTTGAAAACAGCAGGTCTGGGACAGGTAGCACGTCCGGTGAACAGGTCAGGGTTCCATAGCCGCAGGCAGAACAGCCAGGTGGACTGGGGACAGCAAGGAGTCATCATGCCAGGTAGTCCTGAGGCGTGGTCCTAGGGCTCAGGTCCTCTGAGAGAGAGAAAGAAAGAGAGAATTAGAGAGCGCATACTTAAATTCACACAGGACACCAGATGAGACAGTAGAAGCACTCCAGATTTAAAGACTGACCCTAGCCCCCCGACAAACTACTGCAGCATAAATACTGGAGGCTGAGACAGGAGGGGTCAGGAGATGCTGTGTCTTAGACCACCGCGCCTCTCAGGAGCCCCCAAGTGCTTGTGTAACATTAGCGTAGCCTGTAATACTATTAAGACTATATTATACATAGTTTTTATGTTCTAGTCTACCATTTTCAAGCAATTATCAAAAGGGTTATTTAAACACTATTGTTAAGCAGTACAAATGAGAGATTCATTTGAATACACTGTTGGCTTCAAAGGAACTAGCCTGCTTCTCAAAGTGGTGTTGTATAGGCGTCAGATATGAATGGCTTAATGTTTGTTCTCCACAGCCCCTGGCTCTGTGCTGAAAGGTTCTGTCCCATTTCTATGCACTTCAGCCACCCCTTTCCCGTGGCAAGGGGTATCCTAGCAACGAGCTATGTTATTTTCTGTGTTACTGGGGCAACCAAGGTTGTACAGTTTTAGAATGTTTATTCCTCTATTTATATTTTCTGCATGAAACCCGTGAGTTGGGTTATGTACGTTAACTGTAGGGTGGTGTTGAAGCCATCGGACCCCCGACCAGTCGACCTGCATGCTACGAAATACAAATGCTCTGCTTACTGATCCATAGGTAGCTAATTGGGCTACACTAATACTTAAAGGGAATCCAGTGAAACACTCATACATTGGTTGAATTGAAGTGACCTGTATGGTTTACAGTAAAATATCCTCCTGTGTATGACTTGCCTCCCAAGCATACTTTTGCAACTTTCCGCCCAGCTATAAAAGGCCATATCTTCTCATGACCAACACTAGTTATCAGACTCCACTGTAAACCACTGTGACTCATGAATGTTGCCACTGTGGAAACTGAAAGCAAATGTTGCCAGGAGCTTAAATCTATTGAGTTACAGTAGCCTATTTTAGCCCAGTTAAAATAACATGGGCCTAAATTCACCTGTTGGTGTTGAGTACAGGTCTTGCTCTGTGTCTACCTTATACTATCTCACTCTGCATGTGGCTATTGAGGAATATCTATGTTGTTGAGATGTTTCACCAGTTTTGAGTGTTAAAAACAATATGGGTTAACCGTAGCAATGAAGTCCTCTTGCTTGCACAGCATTCTGGGAACCTTTCCCCTCAAACATGCCATTAACTGCCAACGGCCACTGAAGTTTATTTTATTTACAAAATCAATGTTCTGCTCCTTCCCTGACTTTTCCTAAATGCGTGTATTTTACACTGCTCATTTGTCAGAATTTTGAAATCACAGACAAAAGTATTTAGCCTTTTTACTTATTTAAATAGTTTGTTCCCCCCCTCCCCCCACACACACCTATTACTAATTTAACCCGCCAAGGCAATGTGCTGTATGACTTTTGGTACCCAGCCAGGTACTGATGCGTCTCTCTCTCTCCTCTCTGAATGAATAAATGACAAATTAATGGAATTGGTGATACTTGTGCACCTTACTTCACAATTTAATTTGTGACGTAAATTAATTATAAGAGGTTGAAGAGATTGATTTAATTTAGAAAGACAACATTAGTGTAATTATTTGTTTATCAGCAGCAAATCATTTCACTGTGTGCTTTGAGGGTTGATATTGTTCTCTTTAACATTTTACTTTGTAAAAAGAAGCTGTTTTACAGGACTGTTTTATTTACTGTAACTATTTTACTAATCCAATGTATTGTCAGGGAAATGAAAACATGCCATGTGTTGGTTGCAGTTGGCCTTTAGAATAATGCAAAACATATCTGTGACTCTATCCAACTTCATGATCGGGAAACAAACAATGCCAGTCAGCTTGAACAGCCTGGCTATCGAAACTCATTTCACACATAAGAGTTAGACTATTGTCAACGTAATCTTTTCTATAGGCTGAGTGACCATATTAGGTCTATCAGGTGTCAAAATTGTACATGAAGAGATGGGCGCATCTTGTAATTTAACAGCTGCAGGGAAATAATCATTACTTTATCAAATCCTCCTTCAGAGTCGCATGCAGGTAAAACATCTAGATGTTTATATCGTATCAGAAAGAGCATGTTCTGGTGTTCTGGTGTTTCTCCGAACTTCCCTTTGTCAAATGGAGGTGCAGCTCTATTTCCAAATGTCCCTTTTTCCAAGAATATCTGTGCTGTCCATTCATTCAGCACATGACCAGTCCCCTGGGTGGTCACCCCCTGCTCCGGCAAAGAAAACAACCTACTAACATAAACTCCTAATTAAAATATACTATTTTTGCAATTCATCCTTTCCAATTGTTCATGCACTGGTGCTTTTCTTTATGAATACAGCAAATGATGTCGCCTGTGCATCTGGCTGGTTATCTTTTTGTTTCTACTTTGTCAAAAGAAGCTGTAACTGAACTTTATTAATTAATGTAACTCGATTACTAATCAAATGTACAAATGAAGTTGGTCAAATGGATTACACTAATGTTTTTATTTTAAGGGAAACTAAAATAGGCAATAGCCTGTTTTTTTTCTAGGACTTTGTAGAATTATACAAAACATATCCTTGATTCTAAACTCTTTTTTAAAATTGAGAGGTATCTTATTGCAATGAATCCTTTTATAATTTCTGCACTATTTATCAAGCTGTTGGTGCTTATGTTTGCTGCACTTTTGGGTGTTGATATGCATCTGATGTGTATGCTAAAGGGGCGCCCGGCAACGCTCCATAGCAGGTACTTATAAGCTGAAAGGACAGGCGGTTTGGTGTTAAACAGCCATTCAGTGGGATTGAGCTCTCCTCCACGGATAAACAAGACAACACTTAAACAATCACTGCCACTTCTCCTTTTCATTTTACACACTGAAGGGTTTAATTTGTCAGCTGACTGGGGATTGACTCCCTGTCTGTGGAATAACCTTAAGCAAAGCTCAATAGTTGCCCATCACATGGCAGTCTAGGCCTATACCTTGTTGATGATGTCAGTGGTTTCTCTGCTGTGCTTGCTATGATGAAGGTGGCCAACTTTGGTGCAAAACACTTTTCAGGAGTGTATATGTGGACTGTGTTGGGATTGTATGTTTTACATTTTGTAATGTATTGCCGTCTTGGCCAGGTCTCCTTTGCCAAAGACAATGTCTCAGTGGGCTTTTCCTGGTTAAATAAAATCCCTGCATTAAGATATACTATGATTATCTCTCTGTAAAGTATGACTGTCTAATGTGTTTTAGTTTGGCTTATGTACTTCCATTTCTGTAATTGTGTTGCATTGGATACATGTCATCTGAAGGCTAGTGTGATGTGGGTTTACTGCGAGTGTTGCAGATTTTCCCAACCTCACATTCTCTGAGGGAGCAGCTGACAGGGGTGCTGCTGTGTCCACACTAGTCTTCACAGGTCCTAAAAGTTGGCCCTGTTCTGAAAAGGATCTGGGGCTTTCCCACCCGGACCTGATATTCATTACGTTTTTTAATATAGGGACACATTCCCAACGGACCCGAAGACATCTAGACCCGTTCTGTATAGATTGGATCTGGACTCGGTTCAAACCGAGTGAGGGAAGCAGCAGAAAAGTCATTTTCTAAAGCTACTTTATTAACCAAAGCGGGAGAGGGATTCATGTTCTTCCGGACAAGTCAGTTAAAATGACCCGCCTGATACCTGTGACAATCATAGAGCAGACATTATTTAGAATTATGGATCCCGGCTCGGTCTCAGTATTCGGGTACAGGTGGATCCATGAAGACCTAGTCCACACACACTCCCAATGGACAGATGGCGAACGCGTTCACTCTGACCAGTAACATCAAGGCCTCTTTGGAAGTGTCCAGGGTGTCCAGCTGTTCATTTAGGATGCTTAAAATGCCTGTTGTGGTGCTCGTTGGTTGTGACCACAAACTCAAATTAAACCCCTGCAGAGATAATGCAAATCGATTTTTTTATTATTATTTTTTTTTTTAAAGGGTAATTTATCCTGGTAGAGGTAGGGAAAAACAAGTGGGCTGGCTTCTCAGAAAAGTTCTCTTCTAGTCTTCCTTTCTTTCAACACAAAGTCACCCTATGGAAATTCCCCCACCAATGCCCCTTCACAGATGGGATTTTCAAATCCCCACACCACTTTGGACAAGGGATATTTGCATACCCTGATGCAAGCAAATAGTTTCAAAGGTACAAACAGAATATCTAACATGACGATAGCCAAAAGCAGGCTAGCGGTCTGACTTGGTTGCTTGCAAGGTCACAGAATGAGTAAAAGAAAGCTGTTAGGTCGAAGCACCAAGGACCATGACTTACAGAAACCAAAGTCCTTCCTGTCTTCTTTATCTTAAGAGAAAATGAGGAAGTAAGGCGGTAGGTAAATTTGTAGGGTATAAACGCTCCAGTAGACTATCAGTGGTGATGGATTTCAAAACCATTTTCTACGTCTACTGCTGAGCTAGTGTTGCGTAACACACCTCTTTGAACTTTCTGTACTGATTTAATGGTTACGAAAGGATTGTGACCAAGACTGCGCGTCTGATTGAACAGTGAAAGTTGGGTTACATATTTCAAACATTAACAGCCAAGTGCATGCTGTTTTTTCATGCTGTGTAATGTGATAATTTTTTATATTTTTTTCCCCTCAGCTTTGTGTGAATGGGAAAGGAGAGCTGGGCAGCCTATTCCGCAGTCTCCCAGCGTTAGCACGGGAACACATGACGCTTTCTGAGTCACTGCCTCCAGACCAGGCCCCCTAAGTTACAATGTCCGAAAGACAAACCCCTTTGCCTCTTGGCACTGCTCCCATATGCTGCAATCAGCTGGTTTGCTAAAGCCAGGTTGGTGTCACTGAAGGGGCCCATCAAGGTTTTTTACTGTAGGCAGTGACTTAGGCTCAACCAGGCATTGGCTGTCACCCAGACACCACTGAGGTGAGTCACTCTCCAGGGTCTCTCCAAAAGCCAGAGGGGTGGTTTCTAGACTATTCCTGGACAAACTTGTCATCACCCAGGATAAATGGAGCTCTGAGGGAAACCTATATTTTAACAAGTGTGTAAACAGTCCTGGAAAGACCCAAGCAGTCCCCACTAGAAGCATACCACTCAAAACGTGATGTCGGGTTACATATAGCCTACTGTACCTAGACTACTGTACATTTCCAGGGGATACTGCACTTCAGTTAAAACTGCACTTCAACTGCTCCCTGACCTCCTGGCTATGAGAGGTTCCATGACATATAAATTGAACCTTTGTGTACGTTGTAACGACAATGTAAACATGATGACATCATTGTCCTGGCACAGCATTTGTAAGTAGTATTATGTAACGATATGTACTCACTCACACTGTAGTTAGGTTTCATCTCAGAACTGTTTGGGTTGGGACTGCTGCAGCACACTCCAAGCAACAGAACAACAGACAAACTATTGGCTATTTGGACTGCTGCCAGAGCCATTTATGATACTATTGGGCTGAGTCACAGGCCTGACAGAATAGAACACCTCAGTCTCACTCCTGCGTTAGCTGACAGCCAGTGAGCGAGGACTGCATCGATGCAAATAAGGCATATTGCCTACATAAGTAAGCCAGTTGAGCTGAGATATGCGCATAACTTTGGAGGCGTCAAACAATGTCGAGGAAGGAAACTGGTATGGAGGGCTCACAGGAGAAAAACAAAGGGACATTGACTGAGGACATAGAAACACTGTGTACAGCTGTGGCTTTTGATGCTTATCAATGTACAGTGAGCCTACACAAACACACACACACACACACACACACACACACACATTGTCCATTTGTGGTGGGATATAATGTGAAACAGCCCACACAGGCATTCTCTCTCCTGCCTTTCTCTGTCCATCTGCCTCTGTCCCTTCCTTTCTCTTTCTGTTAGATGCTATACTTACTCTCTGTTGACATGGTTACATAGCTACTGCATGGAAATGCTTGTGACATCAAGTCAAACAAATTTCAGTCCCAAATTTAATCATCATAACATTTCCTAGCAGCCTTAATGAACCACTTCTACATCCCAGACCTCCACATAGGAAGCTCTCTCTGTAACACACATATGACATGTCAGAAATCTAAGTCCATATAATGTTTGGACTGGGTTAAATAATGTGTTAGCCTGTATTTGGGTAGCTTGCCACACAAACGATGTGTTTAGTGGGAACAGATTGTTTTGAATGTGTTCGCTTTGTATAGAACGCTGTCTTTTGGTAAGAGGAAGGATACGTTGAGAGGAGTTGGCTTCAGTTTATGCTAAGAGGTTTAATAGGAGATTGCATGTGAATTTTTATTAGGATTCAGGCCATTTCAATATTCCAGGTACACACACACTGGCTATGAATGGGCACATCTTTGTGTACTTGCTTGTGCAGGGTGGATTGCAGGATGTACACTAAGGTAGTATCTCTGTGGCTGCCCTGTGGGGAATGCCTGATGATCCTCTGGCTGTTAATAGCCCGGTCCGGCCGCAGCGCCTGCCCGTGTTCAGTAGATCAGCACAGAGATTATTTTTTATTTTTTATTTAACCTTTTATTTAACTAGACAAGTCAGTTAAGAATACATTCTTATTTTCAATGACGGCCTAGGAACAGTGGGTTAACTGCCTGTTCAGGGGCAGAACGACAGATTTGTACCTTGTCAGATTTGTACCTACACAGCATGTTTCTAAACTCTATTCAGTCCAACTGCCTCCAGCTATCATGCAACACAGCATGTTTATAAACTCTTCAGTCCAACTGCCTCCAGCTATCATGCAACACAGCATGTTTCTAAACTCCATTTAGCTTTACACTGTCTCCAGCTATCATGCTACACAGCATGTTTCTAAACTCCATTTAGCTTTACACTGCCTCCAGCTATCATGCTACACAGCATGTTTCTAAACTCCATTTAGCTTTACACTGCCTCCAGCTATCATGCTACACAGCATGTTTCTAAACTCCATTTAGCTTTACACTGCCTCCAGCTATCATGCAACACAGCATGTTTCTAAACTCCATTTAGCTTTACACTGCCTCCAGCTATCATGCAACACAGCATGTTTCTAAACTCCATTTAGCTTTACACTGCCTCCAGCTATCATGCTACACAGCATGTTTCTAAACTCCATTTAGCTTTACACTGCCTCCAGCTATCATGCTACACAGCATGTTTCTAAACTCCATTTAGCTTTACACTGCCTCCAGCTATCATGCTACACAGCATGTTTCTAAACTCCATTTAGCTTTACACTGCCTCCAGCTATCATGCTACACAGCATGTTTCTAAACTCCATTTAGCTTTACACTGCCTCCAGCTATCATGCAACACAGCATGTTTCTAAACTCCATTTAGCTTTACACTGCCTCCAGCTATCATGCAACACAGCATGTTTCTAAACTCCATTTAGCTTTACACTGCCTCCAGCTATCATGCTACACAGCATGTTTCTAAACTCCATTTAGCTTTACACTGCCTCCAGCTATCATGCTACACAGCATGTTTCTAAACTCCATTTAGCTTTACACTGCCTCCAGCTATCATGCTACACAGCATGTTTCTAAACTCCATTCAGTCCAACTGCCTCCAGCTATCCCTTTCTTCAGGAGCACATACATGGCAAACTAAATGAATCCAAATGAAGGCTGTTCACCTGACATTTGCCTTCCATTTTGACAGTCATTTTCAACGTCTGTCTGGCCAGTGCCTCTGCAACTTTTTAGCATTTAAACTGAAAAATAATTTCTGTTTGATTAGAGTAAATTGTACCCAGGTTTGAGTGTGCATATTCACTGTCTTTATCATTGGGTCAGTGCCGCTCGTTTTGTTTTTGGACAATAATTTCCTCGTCCAGATTAGATGGACGTCATTCTATTTGTCTTTTATTTGCCTATTGGATCAGACGTCACTTTTATTGATCCTTTTATCAGTGACAGCAGAGTAGGCTACCCTCAAACTTTAGTCGTATATAAAATCATTTAGCTAATGTCTCCAGTCATTTAAAGTGTAGTAGAATTGCTTGTATGCTATCTGATATAGCACATAGCCTAGGCCTACTTTAATCCACTACGCACTGCATTGAACAGTCTTTTGCGAACTGTGATTGAGTAGTATAACTCAATCTAAATTAGGGCTGTCCAATCTAGTGTTGCACTGTATCACGGTACCGCGCTAGTATCAACATCTTAGAATACCATCGTACTGTTTCATATGATACTACCGACTTACATGGAACCCAAACCGGCCGCGTGTGCCATCGTGCATACATTTTTATTTTGTCCCCCGACACCAAACGTGATCACTACCCGCAGGTTAAAATATCAAAACAAACTCTGAACCAATTTCATTAATTTGGGGACAGATCAAAAAGCATGGCAACGTAGACGCTCGTTGGCGCAATATTTGAATAACATAGATTTCTACATTTATTTTGCAACGCTTGCGCACGCGACGAGCGGTGTGGTCAGCCTATTCTGCCCTACCGATCTAAAGAACCTGCTGGCGCCTGTTAGAAAATGTTTTATCAAGTCTTGTTTATAGATTCAGTTGAATTGAAGCACCAGCCACTAGTCTGTTGTATGAGCAGGTCTAATAATATCCACTTCACTTTCATGCGCACATCACGTGGCAGCTGTAATCAACCAGCCCTCACTCACCTGCTTCTCTCAGCATCCCCCACCAGCCCTCACTCACCTGCTGCTCTCAGCATCCCCTACTCACCTGCTGCTCTCAGCATCCCCTACTCACCTGCTGCTCCCCTCAACCTTGGGGCGGCAGCGTAGCCTAGTGGTTAGAGTGTTGGACTAGTAACCGGAAGGTTGCGAGTTCAAACCCCCGAGCTGACAAGGTACAAATCTGTCGTTCTGCCCCTGAACAGGCAGTTAACCCACTGTTCCCAGGCCGTCATTGAAAATAAGAATATGTTCTTAACTGACTTGCCTGGTTAAATAAAGGTAAAATAAATAAAAATCCCCTACCCACCTGCTGCTTCTCTCAGCATCCCCTACCAGCCCTCACTCAGCTGCTTCTCTCAGCATCCCCTACCAGCCCTCACTCAGCTGCTTCTCTCAGCATCCCCCACCAGCCCTCACTCACCTGCTGCTCTCAGCATCCCCTACTCACCTGCTGCTCCCCTCAGCATCCCCTACCAGCCCTCACTCAGCTGCTTCTCTCAGTCTGCTCTTCATGTACGTCTATTCCTCAGTCAGAGTTTTATAAATCATTTAGGCTGTTATGGCGAGCGGGGATCCAGATCATGAGTCTTCTGTTAGATTTGTACATTTTGTTAAATTGGAGCAGTTGATACGTTGTATCATTTCATGACCTGTTATAACTGAGGGCACAGACCAGTCTGAGTAGACTGCAAGTTGTCATTGTCATGCAGCCTCTGAGTGTCAGAGGGAAAATGGAGCACTGCTTTGTGACTGTCATGCTTGCAGCTTTACAGCAAAGAAAACGACTTGTCTCTAGCCTCAACGGTTAAAAAAAATATGACCCATTTTCCCGGAGGTTTTCTTACTATCGGGATTCACATGCGTTTTATTTACAGTGCCGTCAAAGCATTTGCCCCGGTCTGATTTTTCTCTATTTTTTTATACTGAACGTTATCAGCTCTTCAACCTAAACCTAATATTAGATAAATGGAACCTGAGTTCACAAATAACAAAACAAATATACCTATTTTATTTCATTAACAAAGTTACCCAACACCCAATTCCCCTGGAGGAGGATGTCTTCTATGTAATTAACAGCGTTGAGATTCCCTGCAATGACGACAAGCTCAGTCTGATGACGCTGTGACGCACCGCCCCCAGACCATGACGGACTCTCCACCTCCAAATCGATCCCGCTCCAGAGTACAGGCCTCGGTGTAATGCCTTCCTTCGACGATAAATGCAACTCAGACAATCACCCCTGGTGAGACAAAACCGTGACTCGTCAGTGGAGAGCACTTTTGCCAGTCCTGTCTGGTCCAGAGACGGTGAGTTTGTTCCCAAAGGCGATGTCGTTGCCGGTGATGTCTGGTGAGGACCTGCCTACAACAGGCATACAAGCCCTCAGTCCAGCCCCTCTCAGCCTATTGCAGACAGTCTGAGCACTGATGGAGGGATTGTACGTTCCTGGTGTAACTCGGGAAGTTGTTGTTGCCATCCTGTACCTGTCCTGCAGGTGTGATGTTCGGATGTACCGATCAGCTGTCCGTCCTGTCTCCCTGTAGTGCTGTCTTAGGCGTCTCACAGTACGGACATTGCAATTTATTGCCCTGGCCACATCTGCAGTCCTCATGCCTCCTTGCAGCATGGCTAAGGCACTTTCAGACAGATGAGCAGGGACCCTGGGCATCTTTCTTTTGGTGTTCTTCAGAGTCAGTAGAAAGGACTTTTTAGTGTCCTAACTTCTCATAACTGTGACCTTAATTGCCTACCGTCTGTAAGCTGTTAATGTCTTAACGACCGTTCCACAGGTGCAATGAAGTTATTTGGATTTTCATGAATTCTTTGAAAGACAGGGTCCTGAAAAATGTAATTTTTTTTGTTGCTGAGTTTGCATAGGATTGTGCCTTTAGCTGCTGGACAATGAAATAAAATTGAATTGAAAACCAATTGAAAATGAGAGAAAAAGGTTACTTGTTTCAATGGTATATGGAAGTCTTTTAGAAAATAAATGCTTGCAAGTTTGGTTGGGTTTTGGCTAAGCAAGGTAAGACTTGCCTCCAAAATAATTTACTTAAACTTTCAGTTTCCAAACAATTAAGTATACGTTTTCAAAATGCATACTGCTTCCAGCTCATTGCAAAGTGGAGTGTGATGTACTGAAGCCTGCCAAGTTGTCTAGTCACTTGAATGGCAAGCGCGCTTCAATTACCAATTGGGAGTGATTTAAAAAAAAAAAATTGAGGCAAATGATTGGTGTCATTTAAAGCACGTTTCACGCCAGCAGCAACAAACAGCTGTTTGAGTTTTATCAGCAGCTCTCTGGTTACATCCACTAATATTTGAATCAATCAATCAATAGGCTAAAATGCATTTCACAATGTGAGCTTTTTTCTCCAGGACAATTTGGAGGTGCCAATTTGATCAGCTTTTCATTTATTTTAACTGTCCAGAATTCTGCTTTTACCTGCTGATGAAATCCTGATTGTCAGGGGTTGTCTTGGGGAGGCACACTGATGAAGTCCTCATAGATGCTGCAGACATGGCTTCTCTCTGCTCTTACCCAGACTCAAAGCAGAGCAATGGCATAGGCCAAGCCCCTGTCTCGCTGCAGGTGTGTGTGTGGCATGCTATTTGATGTTTAACCTGAGCAGACATGCACCCCCCGCCTACCCTCTTTTCTGTGTCAGTCCTTTTTTTTGTCCTTTGCTTTGGGGGGGTGTGGCTGGGGAGATGAAAGTTGAAAGCATGTTTTCTTGCAGGGGAGGGGGTGTGTTGGCCATGAATGAGGCTGTTATTAGGTTTGAGAGTTGGAATGGGCAATAGAATGTGGAAAGAGTGGCCTATCCTTGTCTTCTTTTACTGAAATAAGAATTTAGGGCTTTCAGCTTCATCACAGCACCATCTTGTAGGCCTACTGAACAGTACTACTGTGGCTCCTGCTGATTCCAACACAGCCTTGTTGTCTTTGTCCAACGACTGCAGTAAAAGAGATATTTATGCATTGTATTTTGGTTGATTTTTCTCCCTCAATAACCCCGTTTCCATATGCAGTGTATATATTTATTTAAAAATAATAATAATCACGACAGCTGTGATAACAGGATGTGTTCGTTCAACATGGTGTTATACTTTTGTCTGTAAAATTAAAAAAAGCAGTAATGAGATATTGTGTGTGGTCTTCCTACTACGACTCAGGAAACCATGTTTATTAGGCTACAGATGAAATAGCTTATGATGAACTTCACAGGGTGGAGAAAGTGCACGGTAATGAGCTAGGTATGCCTTATCAATAAATATTGAGTGTCTACAAATATTCTCACTCTTATCCATAATAAGACTGGCCTACCCAGGCAGACTGGCCTACCCAGGCAGACTGGCCTACCCAGGCACATTTGCTGTTTATAATAACAGTAAGGCACCTCTGGGCTTTGTGGTATATGACCAATATTCCATGGCTAAGGGCTGTATATTCAGGTACTCCACATTGCGTTGTGTGTGTAGAACAGCCCTTAGCTGTGGTATATTGGCCATATTACCCCCCCCCCCCCATTAGGCCTTATTGCCTAATTAAATGTTGTCACGGTTTGCTTCAGTGATGAGGTAGCCTACGTCCTTGGCCTTAGTATTACATTTAAAAAAAGTCTCCTGTTAATGTCAGTGACTTTAATATAGTCATAATATGCATCCTATACTACATGGCGACAAGAAAACATCTTTATTTAAAACATTTTTTTGCTGATGCACAAGGAGATGGAGAGGGAGAAGCGGTTTGAATACTCATACATCTCACAACCTTCATTTATTCACTCTCCCATTCATCAGCTGTTGTCCTTCTAGATTTGGATCTATGGAGCCGCCAACTTTGCTTTTCTCGCAGGCGTTCGCCTATGTCCTTTATTGGGAGCAGATGTAAATAAGATGAGAGTTGGGGAAAAAGTCATAACGGTATTCCACGGAAAAATGGCAAAATGCTAATGAGTGACAAGGCTATATTTATCATCCCCTGACTCTTGCTGAAGGGCATTAGGCCAGAATGAAAGTAGTGCTTCTTCAAAGAGATTATTTCTGGGCTGTGGGCTTCTAATCTTGGATTGTGTGCGAAGGAAGCACTATTTAAGGTTTAATTTAACATAGTGGTGTATTTCAAAAGATATACTGCTAGTTGGGTGACAGGTAGCCTGGCGGTTAGAGCGTTGGGCCAGTAACCGAAAGGTTTCTGGGTCGAATAGCCGAGCCGAAAAGGTGACAACTGTCTGTGCCCTTGAGCAAGACAGGGGTGGTGTAATACTGACCCATTTTAAAACACATTTCCCTGGACCTATCCAATGGGGTGGTGTAATACTGACTACATTTCCCTGGACCTATCCAATGGGGTGGTGTAATACTGACATATTTCCCTGGACCTATCCAATGGGGTGGTGTAATACTGACACATTTCCCTGGACCTATCCAATGGGGTGGTGTAATACTGACACATTTCCCTGGACCTATCCAATGGGGTGGTGTAATACTGACACATTTCCCTGGACCTATCCAATGGGGTGGTGTAATACTGACACATTTCCCTGGACCTATCCAATGGGGTGGTGTAATACTGACACATTTCCCTGGACCTATCCAATGTGTGTGACGTCAAATTCTTATACTTTTTTTTGGTGATGTAGTAATTAGGTGAGGAGAATGCAGGCAGGCATTCAGTCAGACTAGTCGGTCATGTGTTGCTGTTTGTCAGATGTTGAAGAGATACGGACTGTGGAGGGTACATTACATAGACAGTCCTGAGAATGGTACAGTATATAATGGTACAGTATATAAACACTAGTGTTGCACGGTATACCGAAACCTAAACTTTTTTTGATACAATTATACTTTTTTAAGGCGTTCAGTACTATAGTTTTTGTTATGTTCAGTGCTGTGAAATGTGTCTCACGTGATTGAAAGGATCACGTCTGTCTTACTGCAGCCTGCTTTATAACGCAAAGAGGATGGTTAGTACCTGCTCCAGCTACTCATTTGTTGCTAGAGCTGTCTGGACTGCATTGTCAGCTCCCCTCTCAGGCTTCAATTAAACACACTTGAATTATGCCACAATGCATGTTGAAACTGTTCGCAAAACAGTGTCCTTACATGCTAGAACACTTTTTTTTACAATAGAAGATGAAGCCGGTAGCTTCCATAGCTGTGGAATGTTTTGAGTAGGGGGTGCCGAGTATAAAGTAACCTAAGCAAAGGACAAGATTCAGTAACCGTAGGAAATGTTAAATACATTTGTCAAAGTTTT
>NC_068449.1:11438657-11451157 GCF_023373465.1 Oncorhynchus keta | reverse complement strand
CATCAACATACTCCTCTTTCTCGCTTTCTTCTTTTGGTATTTTCCTCTCAGTTAATGCCATTCAACTCCGCTTCTCCCCATCAGCTCTCTGCCGTCTCAACATACGCTCTCTATATTAAACATTAATGATGATAATACCAAGTGGATCCATATCAGAGGTTTTGTTTGAAGAGAAAGTGCAGACTGGGGAGAATTCCTGCGGTGGTTCCTATAATTGGCCTTCAGCCATTCCTCTGGCCTTGTGCTCTTTGAATAATGCATGGGGCCTTTTTTAATGAAGGCCAATGTTTGTTGTTTTACTTCTGTGGGATGTAGGGTGAAATTAGCATAGTCCTGCATCTGCATCTCAATAAAGGAATGGGTAATAAGGATTGGCCATACTCACAGCTAGACCTGAGGAAATGAGGAAAAGCTACGCTAAGATTAGCCTCAGCTTGTGGTCTAGCTCAACTAGCATAGGCCTACTTAAGTATGTATAAAGAATTGCTTCTAGTCCGCTGTTTGAGGAACAGTGCCAGACCTTTAAGAGGCACGTGCTCAAAATAAAAAAGGGCACCCCTCCTGCTTGAAATTCATATATCGAAATTCATAGTAAAATAAAGGTTTACAAAAATAGAACAAAATAGAAGATATCAAATGCCTCTGTATCGGAAATGTTATCTATTGTTTTAGCATAGGCCTATTTATTTCTGCAACAACACTCTCTCATCATCATAAATTGTAAGTAAGCTAGTTGCAGTGCCGTCTAAATACACGATTGACATCAGGGAAAGAGTGTGGTGATCATTCATGTTGATGATTGATGTTAATCTGCTAGTTAGCTAGCTCGGGCGCAATCAACATAAAGGGCAGACTGGGAAGATCGTCAGGTGCAACCAATGGATGGGTGGTGGCGAACTTTACACGACTTCCAGGTATTGGGTTCTGAACAACAATGAAAATAACATAAACAATTATATATATATATATTGAGAGAGAGAGATTTTTTATTTGAATTTGAATTGTTGTTCGGAACTTTTTGGTGAAATTATACCACCACCTAAAATGTCACTTTGGAGACTGGAATGGCAAAGGGACATGTGCTTTGTGTGAGGATCGACGCTGGAGACAGGAAACAGGCACAGGGAGAACATGGATAACGGACATAAAACAGGACAGGAACAGCGTCTGTACAGGGGACAAAGAAACAACATCAGACACAGACATCAGACACTGTGCAGACACAGGGAACAAACAGAGAGATAAAGGGAACAAACAGAGAGATAAAGGGAACAAACAGAGAGATAAAGGGAACAAACAGAGAGATAAAGGGAACAAACAGAGAGATAAAGGGAACAAACAGAGAGATAAAGTGAACAAACAGAGAGATAAAGGGAAGGCAATCAAATAATGACGAAGGGGACCAGTGTGCGTAATGACAGGCAGTTTGGAGCCCTTGAGCGCAGGAGAGGAAGAGCGGGAAGAGGCGTGATACCCTGCACAGGTAGAGCCCTATCTTTGCAGGTGTATGGTGAGGAATATTGGTTCAAAGGTTTTTTGTTAAAGGTCCCGCTCAGTCATCCTATTTCCCAAGTAAAAATAGTCTTTGAATGACCAAAACATCACCCATAATATTTTGACGCTATGAAAATGCTTAGAATTGAACAAATTGTACATTTTCTCTCATCTCCAACTATCAGGAAGCCTGAAAGAACAGGCTGAGTGGGCGGGGAGATTATATTCATGAGCTCGCCTTGACTGACAGCTCTTTGAAACACCCTTGTGATCGTTGCCAGGTAACAAGGTAAACAATGGGCCAAATGTCATTGATGGCCAGGTAAACAATGGGCCACATGTTATTCCGAGCCTAAATAGTGTGCTTCACTCAATTTTCTCTGCAAAATGCTCTTATAGTCAACAGAGCTGATCATGGACTGCTGGATACCAGACAAACTGCAGCAATACACAACTGTATTTCTATTGTTTTGTAGCTGATTACAGAATACACTTCACTGATACACTTCTTCACAATCATTTTGTTGTGCACTTTTTTGTGAAACTTTTCAATGTTTGTATTTGGAATTTTTGTGTGCCTGAAATGCTCAATTGATTTGAAATGAATAACTATGACTTCCAGTATGCTGGGTCTGTCTTCACAACATATCCCCCTTCTTTGCCAGGGGAAAGCTGGTTTTGTGTCGCAGCATTCCTGCTGACATGGTTGCCTGGGAAGCTGTGTAGACAGACTAGATGTTGAATTTTCTAAAATGACTATGACTACAGCTAGATGATGGTGGAAAGACAAGAAGAGGTGGAGAGTGAAATAATAATACCCCCCCCAATCATCATGATAAGCCCAAATGACACAAGCTACATCAACTGTAAGACAACAACCCACACAATCAAATAGCAGAAAATGGTTTTCAGAAGTAAATTATAAATACTATATACACCCAACTCCTTTTGTGGACAACATTTCTTCGTGTCTGCTGTGTGCTGGTTGTTCTTAGACTAAATGTAGGATTCTTAGGGATGGAAGAACAAAAACCATGTAGTGACTATCAGGTGTGTTACAGAAAATAGAACATTCACAAGTCAAAGCAGCCACAGCTACAGTCACAGCTACAGCTACAGCTACAGCCACAGCTACAGTCACAGCCACAGCTACAGCTACAGCCACAGCTACAGTCACAGCCACAGCTACAGCTACAGCCACAGCTACAGCTACAGCTACAGCCACAGCTACAGCCACAGCTACAATCACAGCCACAGCTACAGCTACAGCCACAGCCACAGCCACAGCCACAGTCACAGCCACAGCTACAGCCACAGCTACAGCCACAGTCACAGCCACAGTCACAGCCACAGCTACAGCTACAGCTACAGCCACAGCTACAGCCACAGCTACAGCCACAGTCACAGCCACAGCTACAGCCACAGCTACAGCCACAGTCACAGCCACAGCTACAGCCACAGCTACAGCCACAGCCACAGCTACAGCCACAGCTACAGCCACAGCCACAGCCACAGCTACAGCCACAGCCACAGCTACAGCCACAGTCACAGCCACAGCTACAGCCACAGCCACAGCTACAGCCACAGTCACAGCCACAGCTACAGCCACAGTCACAGCCACAGCTACAGCTACAGTCACAGCCACAGTCACAGCCACAGCTACAGCCACAGTCACAGCCACAGCTACAGCCACAGCTACAGCCACAGCCACAGCTACAGCCACAGTCACAGCCACAGCTACAGCCACAGTCACAGCCACAGCTACAGCTACAGTCACAGCCACAGTCACAGCCACAGCTACAGCCACAGTCACAGCCACAGCTACAGCCACAGTCACAGCCACAGCCACAGTCACAGCCACAGCTACAGCCACAGCTACAGCCACAGTCACAGCCACAGCTACAGCCACAGTCACAGCCACAGCTACAGCCACAGTCACAGCCACAGCTACAGCCACAGTCACAGCCACAGCTACAGCCACAGTCACAGCCACAGCTACAGCCACAGTCACAGTCACAGCCACAGCTACAGCCACAGTCACAGCCACAGCTACAGCTACAGCTACAGTCACAGTCACAGCCACAGCTACAGCCACAATTACAGCCACAGCTACAGCTACAATTACAGCCACAGCTACAGCTACAGCCACAGTCACAGCCACAGCTACAGCTACAGTCACAGTCACAGCCACAGCTACAGCCACAATTACAGCCACAGCTACAGCCACAATTACAGCCACAGCTACAGCCACAATTACAGCCACAGCTACCGTGTCAGACTCATCAAACGCTGATACTTACATTATGGTCAGCACTTGCAAGATCTACTGATCCACTGTCAATGATGGTACATAATCCGTCTTCAGGATCAGCTTCCTGGCAAGACGCAATGAATGTTCTCCTCAAATGATAAAGCAACTTTGCTCGAACTGTGCACTGCACGTGTGACCTGATGATCATTTTCGGTGCAGAAATTAAAAGCAGCCACTGCTGTCAGATGTCTTAGTTCTTTGGAAAATGGTGAAACATTAAATTAACACTATGGCTTCCAGTTACAACACAGTGGGCTTTTTCTGGCATGCTGGTAGGTAGTCTGCTAGCTACAAGACAAACCACAGTGGGCTTTTTCTGGCATGCTGGTAGGTAGTCTGCTAGCTTCTGGACAAGTCTCTGAATGTCCTTGAGTGGTCCAGCCAGAGCCCGGACTTGAAACCGTTCGAACATCTCTGGAGAGACCTGAAAATAGCTGTGCAGCAACGCTCCCCATCCAACCTGACAGAGCTTGAGAGGATCTGCAGAGAAGAATGGGAGAAACTCCCCAAATACAGTTGTGCCAAGCTTGTAGCGTCATACACACAAAGACTTGAGGTTGTAATTGCTGCCAAAGGTGCGTCAACAAAGTACTGAGTAAAGGGTCTGAATACTTTCGTAAATGTCAAATTTCAGTTAGTTATTTTTAATACGTTTGCAAACATTTCTAAAAACTTGTTTTTGCTTTGTCATTCATTATGGGGTATTGTGTGCAGATTGATGAGAAAAAAACTAACAATTTAATAGAGATATAAGGTCATTTATAAGCTTTAGCGCCTTCTTAATTTCTGTTACTGAATGTGTTTACTGTTTTAAACTGTACTAACACAATGTATTTATTGCAAAATCAGTTCAGAGAATCTTCTTCAAACCACAACACATCTTCAAAGTCCACAAAAATCATTACGTGTGAAATTCTTTGTCAGTCTAAGCTTCTCAACAGTGATACCACCCAGACAGAGGCAGGAGCCTGGCCAGCCCAGACAGCATGGAGTCTAGAGTCTTTAAGTCTGGCCTCAAGTGGGGGGAAGGGAGGGGGGGTGTTCCTAAGTCATCAGGCTGTGCAGAATGGCCACTAATCCTACTGTAGAATACCTTTCATCTGCAGGGGGAAAGCTCAACAGAGCCCTGATCCATGGAACCTTGGGAGAGAGGGACCAGGGTGACTGAGACCAGGAAGGGCTGAGAGGGGGACCAGGGTGACTGAGACCAGGAAGGGGCTGAGAGGGGGACCAGGGTGACTGAGACCAGGAAGGGGCTGAGAGGGGGACCGGGGTGACTGAGACCAGGAGGGGCTGAGAGGGGGACCAGGGTGACTGAGATCAGGAGAGGCTGAGAGGGGGACCAGGGTGACTGAGACCAGGAGGGGCTGAGAGGGGGACCAGGGTGACTGAGATCAGGAGGGGCTGAGAGGTGGACCAGGGTGACTGAGATCAGGAGGGGCTGAGAGGGGGACCAGGATGACTGAGATCAGGAGAGGCTGAGAGGGGGACCAGGGTGACTGAGATCAGGAGGGGCTGAGAGGTGGACCAGGGTGACTGAGATCAGGAGGGGCTGAGAGGGGGATCAGGGTGACTGAGATCAGGAGGGGTTGAGAGGGGGACCAGGGTGACTGAGATCAGGAGGGGCTGAGAGGGAGACCAGCGTGACTGAGATCTTGAGAGGCTGAGAGGGGGACCAGGGTGACTGAGATCAGGAGGGGCTGAGAGGGAGATCAGGGAGACTGAGATCAGGAGGGGCTGAGAGGGAGATCAGGGAGACTGAGATCAGGAGGGGCTGAGAGGGGGACCAGGGTGACTGAGATCGGGAGGGGCTGAGAGGGGGACCAGGGTGACTGACATCATGAGGGGCTGAGAGGGGAGGGGGCCTTGGTGGTCATATGATATATATTTGTTTTATTTTATTTAACCTTTATTTAACTAGGCAAGTCAGTTAAGAACAAATTCTTATTTACAATGACAGCCTACCAAAAGGCAAAAGGCCTCCTGCGGGCTGTGGCTTTGGCACCAGGTGAGTGTCTGGATCTTGAGTAGGCAACCTGGCATTCCTTGGCCCTTATTCACAAAGTGTCTTAGAGGTGGAGTGCTGATCTAGGATCACTCCTACACTCTGAGACGCTGGCTAGGGTGTGAGCAGTCATTGTGGTAGGATCACAGTGGAGAGTGGTTGGAAAAAGGGGACCCACGAGTAGTTGCAGCTGGTTTAGCTGTCTCCTACAGTATGTCTATGTTGAGTTGTGATGTTGTGAGTTCTGATGTATACATTGGAAGTACAGACAGGGTAAGTGCTTTAAAAAAGAGGATGTTTCCCCACCTCCAATCACAGAGTTGCATTGTGAATGTGTCATTCTACTTACAGTTGCGGCCAAATATATTGGCACTCTTTCAAGCACAGGTGAGGTAAATTACAGATAAACAAGAATCACTTCTAACCAAATTAATTTGAATCTTGAATAATTCAGTCTAGGCCATGTTTTACTTTGAAGTGAAAAATGTTTTTATTCATTTGCAGTTGTAAATCAAACAAATACACATGTGAACACTGAAAGGTTTTTCAATTTCAACTTATTTTACAAGAAATAGTGAATCGTGCAAACGTGCCAATATATTTGTGAGTATCTGTATATCGTGTTTCTATTCTAAGCCATCAGGACCAGAATTATGATTGGATGATAAATATAGATGAGCCACATTTCCTGTTTCTGCCCAAACAGTTTAGTCTAGATAATTAACCTCTATATGGACTTTTCATCAAATAAGAAATGGCATATGCTCACTTATAAGGCCACTGAAACAGAAAGTCCGATCTTGGGATGATGACAGATACAAGCAGCTCATTCTGGCAGCCACTGCCAATACCTGTCAATTCTCACATTCTGCGCTGTCTACCAAGTTCACACAACTCTCATTCCATGTTTTGGCTTGTGACACAAGCTGGCATGGGAACAGAAGATGGTCCCTCTGTGGGATTTCATAGCTGCTGTTGCAGTTTTTTGGGGGTGACTGAAAAGTGACAGACATCCTAAAACGGGACTAATTAATTATGAGAGAGTTGTAGTTTCAGTTGATTGTGCTCTCATGGAGATTTGAGTAATGACTTTATGTTAACGTTTGACTAATTTACACTTGAAAACAGTGGTCGCTCAGTAAAAACTAGCAAACTGTTCGACATATGTATAAGGGATACGATTTGCTAAATGAAAATATAAAGCACTAAATCTGTTCTTTAATTCAGAATAAATCTAACAACAGAAATAAATGTTTGACGTACTTCTACACCTGCATTGCTTGCTGTTTGGGGTTTTAGGCTGGGTTTCTGTACAGCACTTTGAGATATCAGCTGATGTACGAAGGGCTATATAAATACATTTGATTTGATTTGATTCATATAGAATCAATGATAATGCAATGTGGGCATTGTTTCAGGTTGACCATCAGCATTAGTTTCTTCAGCTTGTGCCCATGTGGAGCTGGCACTGCCCGTGCCCCTGTGCTGGGTGAGAGCCTTAGGGGCCTAGGATCACCCCAGACTGGGCACTGGGCATCTAATGTTCAGTCCAGGCCAGAACCAGGCGAAATTACTAGCAATCAGCAGGTCTGTGTACTCGCATGAGGAAAACAGGCATTCTGTTCACCTGCTTCCCGCAGTAATCAGTTGTAGTGATGGGCTGTATGAATTCTCTGTCCTGTGTCTCAATAAGTAGTATTGTGTGTCTTTGTCTATCTCCACAACAGTGGTTTTACCTTTTTCATACAGCTATTTTCTATATATCTTGTATTAACAGGAACAAGTAAACACCATGTTGACATGAAGCTTTGGTCATTTTTTCCCACTGCACCACCACAACAGCGGTTTTTATACAGTTATTTTTTTATATACTGTATTTTGCATTTACAGGAACAAGGTAACACCATTATGATGTGAAGTTTTGGTCCTTTTTCCACTGCATTTAGTCACTGTCGTTGCCAGAATGCTCAAAGTGACAGTTTTGAACGGAGGTCAGATAACAGGTCAACTGAAATGAGTAAAGCAACTTCTTCCACAGAAGTAGATTATTGATGACTGAAAGTGATTCATTGTCATTTCTACTGTTGTGGCTACACAGTTCCTAAGTAGTTCCTAGGAGTTGTGTTCCTAGACCAGATGTAGGATCTTAATTTGATCACTATTTTGATGATAAAAATGTTTCTGCACATCAGGAACTGTAAACTTGAAGTGTATTCAAGGTTTGAAAAGGCTTATAAAGTTTGTAATTTCCACTTAAATGTCAAATGTATCAATCCTTACAAAAACATTACAATAATTATAATCCACATAATAATTCACATTTGCTGTTGCAGGATTATTTTCCTTCTGTAGCAATTTAGCTCAAATTAAGATCCTACATATGTAGTTATGTAGCTGTCATCAACCTTATTTGAGGGATATAAATAGGAAGTAAAGACAATCACAGGTGCCAACATACTGGGATTGTACCACTTAGGCTAATATTGCACTGTTTCATTGAATATTGTGTGACTATTATTAAGAGCAGAAGTAGTCTCTGTTGGCTGGTAGTAATTTAATTGAACATTTACAGGTTTTGGATGCACTCTTTAGGGTAAACAAGAGCTGAGAACATGGCGAAATGTGTTATGAACAAAATGTTTCACCTTTTCAAGAGCATCTATTTTAAATGTGCCCTCCCCATCATGGAAAGAACTTTGCAAATCATCAATGAAGTTGAATTCCTCACAAATGTGAAGGCAGCTGCTCTTTGAGCATGATAGACTTTTGTTGCACGGTGAAAACAATGAATTATTCTCTTTACACACATTATGTGGGCGTAGAATCGGGGCGAGCGAGACAAGAGTGTTATCTGTGGCCCAGATCAAATGGAAGACAGGTTTTAATGAACCCAGAGAATAGAACGGAGGCAGGCACAAAGCAGGACATGGGAATGTTTGTTTGAGGAGGTGAAAGAAAGGCCCCTTAACCAGGCGTGTGTGTGAGTGTATGTATGCATCAGACAGGCCACATGGCTTCCCTGCTCTGCCTCTGTCAGTGTGTTGCCACTGTATTGTGTACAGTCTGGTTCTTCATGAGGAGAATATTCAAGATGGCGGCGCAGATGCTTCGGGGCTGTCATTGTCGTCAGACACAAGGGCATGTGGGTGTGAACAAGTGCTTGACAAGTGCTTGACACATAAAAATGACTACATGAATGTGAATGTAGGCCTGAGGTGGGCACAGACTTCAGTTCAACATCTAGTTTTCATTTACATTTGGTTGAGTTGTCAGCTAAAATGAAATCAACATGAAATCAACAACAAAAAATTCACTGTGTCATTGGATTTAGGTTAAAAGTTGGGTGAAAAAAATATGAAACTCCCTTACGTTGATGACGTTCTTCAAATCCAATCAGTTTGCCATGTTGATTCAACGTCATCACATAGATTTTTTTGTTGTTGAAATTAAGTGGATACAACGTTGATTCAACCAGATGTTGTCCAGTGGGTGGAAGTAGGTTTGATAAATAAAGTTCATTGTTTAGGAGGAGCTCAACGTTCCCTCTTTGCCCTCATGCTTTGACCTTGACCCATGTCCTTAATTCCATGGCACATCCTCTGTCTCCCGAGTGGCACGGCGGTCTAAGGCTATAGGCGTTACTTCAGACCCTGGTTTGATTCCAGGCTGTAGCACATCCTCTGTCTCCCGAGTGGCGCGGCGGTCTAAGGCTATAGGCGTTACTTCAGACCCTGGTTTGATTCCAGGCTGTAGCACATCCTCTGTCTCCCGAGTGGCGCGGCGGTCTAAGGCTATAGGCGTTACTTCAGACCTTGGTTTGATTCCAGGCTGTAGCACATCCTCTGTCTCCCGAGTGGCGCGGCGGTCTAAGGCTATAGGCGTTACTTCAGACCTTGGTTTGATTCCAGGCTGTAGCACATCCTCTGTCTCCCGAGTGGCGCGGCGGTCTAAGGCTATCGGCGTCACTTCAGACCCTGGTTTGATTCCAGGCTGTAGCACATCCTCTGTCTCCCGAGTGGCGCGGCGGTCTAAGGCTATAGGCGTTACTTCAGACCTTGGTTTGATTCCAGGCTGTAGCACATCCTCTGTCTCCCGAGTGGCGCGGCGGTCTAAGGCTATCGGCGTCACTTCAGACCCTGGTTTGATTCCAGGCTGTAGCACATCCTCTGTCTCCCGAGTGGCGCGGCGGTCTAAGGCACTGCATCTCAGTGCTATAAGTGTCACTTCAGACCCTGGTTTGATTCCAGGCTGTAGCACATCCGGCTGTGATTGGGAGTCCCATAGCGCAGTGTACAATTGGCCCAGTGTTGTCCGGGTTAGGTTTTGTCCCGGGGGAGGCCGTCATTGTAAATAAGAATAACTAACTTAGTTAAATTAAAGTAAAACTAATAAATAACAATAATTACAAGATTCAAACTTTCACTCTCCTCTCTCTTCACACCCAAACCACAACTAACAACTAGCCTCCTCTCCTCTCCTCTCCCCTCCACCCAAACCACACCCTAACATCTAGCCTCCTCTCCTCTCCTCTCCACTCCACCGAAACCACACCCTAACATCTAGCCTCCTCTCCTCTCCCCTCCACCCAAACCACACCCTAACATCTAGCCTCCTCTCCTCTCCCCTCCACCCAAACCACACCCTAACATCTAGCCTCCTCTCCCCTCCACCCAAAGCACATCCTAACATCTAGCCTCTCCCCTCCACCCAAACCACACCCTAAAATCTAGCCTCCCCTCCACCCAAACCACACCCTAACATCTAGCCTCCCTCTCTCTCTCCTCCACCCAAACCACACCCTAACATCTAGCCTCCTCCTCTCCTCTCCTCCTCTCCCTCCTCTCCCCTCTCCTCTCCTTCCTCTCCTCTCTCCTCTCCTCTCCTCCTCCTCCCTCCTCCTCTCCTCTCCTCTCCTCCTCCTCCCCTCCCCTCCCTCCCCTCCACCCAAACCACACCCTAACATCTAGCCTCCCTCCTCTCCCTCCACCCAAACCACACCCTAACATCTAGCCCTCCTCCTCCCCTCTCCCCTCCACCCAAACCACACCCTAACATCTAGCCTCCTCTCCCCTCCACCCAAAGCACATCCTAACATCTAGCCTCCTCTCCCCTCCACCCAAACCACACCCTAAAATCTAGCCTCCCCTCCACCCAAACCACACCCTAACATCTAGCCTCCTCTCTCTCTCCTCTACCCAAACCACACCCTAATATCTAGCCTCCTCTCCTCTCCTCTCCTCTCCCCTCCCCTCCCCTCCACCCAAACCACACCCTAACATCTAGCCTCCTCTCCTCTCCCCTCCACCCAAACCACACCCTAACATCTAGCCTCCTCTCCTCTCCTCTCCCCTCCACCCAAACCACACCCTAACATCTAGCCTCCTCTCGCCTCCACCCAGATTTCACCCATTCTCACCTCAGTTGTGGTGCCAGGGAAGTGTCCTGTTAGGAGGGAGAGGAGGAGAAGGATGAGGAGGGAGGGGGGAGGGTGCCGAGGAGGGAGAGGGAAAGGGAGAGGAGGAGGAGAAGGAGGAGGAGGGAGAGGGGGGGCAGAAGGAGGAGGAGGAGGAGGGAGAGGAGAAGAAGGAGGAGAAGAAGGAGGAGGGAGAGGAGAAGAAAGAGGAGGGAGAGGAGGACAAGGCCTATTTTCAGAGTGAGATGACCAAACCTCCACCACTGAGAGTGACAGGTAATAAGAATATTCTGCTGTACAGTGGACAGGTGGGCAGTGGACAGGTAAACAGTATACAATGGACAGGATGGTGGATAGTGGACAGCTGGACAGTGGACAGGATGGTGGATAGTGGGCAGTGGACAGCTGGACAGTGTACAGGTGGACAGTGGACAGTGGACAGGATGGTGGATAGTGGGTAGTGGACAGCTGGACAGTGTACAGGTGGACAGTGGACAGTGGACAGGATGGTGGATAGTGGGCAGTGGACAGCTGGACAGTGGACAATGGACAGGATGGTGGATAGTGGGCAGTGGACAGCTGGATAGTAGACAGGATGGTGGATAGTGGGCAGTGGACAGCTGAACAGTGGATAGGATGGTGGATTGTGGGCAGTGGACAGCTGGATAGTGGACAGGATGGTGGATAGTGGGCAGTGGACAGCTGGACAGTGGACAGGATGGTGGATAGTGGGAAGTGGACAGCTGGACAGTGTACAGGTGGACAGTGGATAGTGGACAGGATGGTGGATAGTGGGCAGTGGACAATGGACAAGATGGTGGATAGTGGGCAGTGGACAGCTGGACAGTGGACAGGATGGTGGATAGTGGGCAGTGGACAGCTGGACAGTGGACAGGATGGTGGATAGTGGGCAGTGGACAGCTGGACAGTGGACAATGGACAGGATGGTGGATAGTGGGCAGTGGACAGCTGGATAGTGGACAGGATGGTGGATAGTGGGCAGTGGACAGCTGGACAGTGGATAGGATGGTGGATAGTGGGCAGTGGACAGCTGGATAGTGGACAGGATGGTGGATAGTGGGCAGTGGACAGCTGGACAGTGGATAGGATGGTGGATAGTGGGCAGTGGACAGCTGGATAGTGGACAGGATGGTGGATAGTGGGCAGTGGACAGCTGGACAGTGGACAGGATGGTGGATAGTGGGAAGTGGACAGCTGGACAGTGTACAGGTGGACAGTGGATAGTGGACAGGATGGTGGATAGTGGGCAGTGGACA
>NC_068449.1:11403657-11433657 GCF_023373465.1 Oncorhynchus keta | reverse complement strand
TTGTGAAACTCTGCACTAGTCTGTCTACCTGTATACTCTTACCTGTAAGTCCAGTTATTGTGAAGTGGAAATGTCTAAGAGCAACAACGGCTCAGCCGCGAAGTGGTAAGCCACACAAGCTCACAGAACGGGACCACCGAGTGCTTAAGCGCTTAGCGAGCAAAAATCGTCTGTCCTCACATGCCGCACACATGCCTAAGATGACCGTACAGAAACAGTTTGTCGAGATCGGTGTGGAAGAACTTGACCGGTCTACACAGAGCCCTGACCTCAACCTCATCGAACACTGCAAGCCAGGCATAATCGCCCAACATCAGTGCCCAATCTCACTAATGCTCTTGAGGCTGAATGGAAGCAAGTCCCGGCAGCAATGTTCCAACATCTAGTGGAAAGCCTTCCCAGACCAAGTCCATATTAATGCCCATAATTTTGGAATGAGACTTTCGACGAACAGTGTGACAGGTCATGTAGTGTATGTCTGTCTGGGTTAGTGGGAGGTTAGGGGAAGTTATGAACTTTCATACCAATGATTATCCTAGCATTTCTGCTGCCTTTCAGTTATTCCTATTTGTTCTTGTGAATTCATATTGAAAATTGATGCAGTTAACATATTGCAGACAGGGACAAATGATCCACATACCACTATTTTCACTATGAATGGTGGATAGAGGGCAGGATAGACAGACTGGTAGACTATACTGGTCTGTGGTATAGTGAAAGCTGATCTGTGGGATAGTAAAAGTTGATCTGTGGTATAGGAAAAGCTGATCTGTGGTATAGTGAAAGCTGATCTGTGGTATAGTAAAAGCTGATCTGTGGTATAGTAAAAGCTGATCTGTGGTATAGTGAAAGCTGATCTGTGGTATAGTAAAAGCTGATCTGTGGTATAGTAAAAGCTGATCTGTGGTATAGTGAAAGCTGATCTGTGGTATAGTGAATGCTGATCTGTGGTATAGTGAAAGCTGATCTGTGGTATAGTAAAAGCTGATCTGTGGTACAGTAAAAGCTGATCTGTGGTACAGTAACAGCTGATCTGTGGTATAGTAAAGCTGATCTGTGATATAGTAAAGCTGATCTGTGGTATAGTAAAGCTGAGCTGTGGTATAGTGAAAGCTGATCTGTGGTATAGTAAAGCTGATCTGTGATATAGTAAAGCTGATCTGTGGTATAGTGTAAAAGCTGATCTGTGGTATAGTGAAAGCTGATCTGTGGTATAGTAAAAGCTGATCTGTGGTATAGTAAAGCTGATCTGTGGTATAGTAAAGCTGATCTGTGGTATAGTGAAAGCTGATCTGTGGTATAGTAAAGCTGATCTGTGCTATAGTGAAAGCTGATCTGTGGTATAGTAAAAGCTGATCTGTGGTATAGTGAAAGCTGATCTGTGGTATAGTTAAAGCTGATCTGTGGTATAGTAAAGCTGATCTGTGGTATAGTAAAGCTGATCTGTGGTATAGTAAAAGCTGATCTGTGGTACAGTAAAAGCTGATCTGTGGTACAGTAACAGCTGATCTGTGGTATAGTGAAAGCTGATCTGTGGTATCGTAAAAGCTGATCTGTGGTATAGTAAAAGCTGATCTGTGGTATAGTGAAAGCTGATCTGTGGTATAGTAAAAGCTGATCTGTGGTACAGTAAAAGCTGATCTGTGGTACAGTAACAGCTGATCTGTGGTATAGTAAAGCTGATCTGTGATATAGTAAAGCTGATCTGTGGTATAGTAAAGCTGAGCTGTGGTATAGTGAAAGCTGATCTGTGGTATAGTAAAGCTGATCTGTGATATAGTAAAGCTGATCTGTGGTATAGTGTAAAAGCTGATCTGTGGTATAGTGAAAGCTGATCTGTGGTATAGTAAAAGCTGATCTGTGGTATAGTAAAGCTGATCTGTGGTATAGTAAAGCTGATCTGTGGTATAGTGAAAGCTGATCTGTGGTATAGTAAAGCTGATCTGTGCTATAGTGAAAGCTGATCTGTGGTATAGTAAAAGCTGATCTGTGGTATAGTGAAAGCTGATCTGTGGTATAGTGAAAGCTGATCTGTGGTATAGTAAAGCTGATCTGTGGTATAGTAAAGCTGATCTGTGGTATAGTAAAAGCTGATCTGTGGTACAGTAAAAGCTGATCTGTGGTACAGTAACAGCTGATCTGTGGTATAGTGAAAGCTGATCTGTGGTATCGTAAAAGCTGATCTGTGGTATAGTAAAAGCTGATCTGTGGTATAGTGAAAGCTGATCTGTGGTATAGTAAAAGCAAATTTGTGGTATAGTGAAAGCTGGTCTGTGGTATAGTAAAGCTGATCTGTGGTATAGTAAAGCTGATCTGTGGTATAGTGAAAGCTGATCTGTGGTATAGTGAAAGCTGATCTGTGGTATAGTATAGCTGATCTGTGGTATAGTGAAAGCTGATCTGTGGTATAGTAAAGCTGATCTGTGGTATAGTAAAGCTGATCTTTGGTATAGTGAAAGCTGATCTGTGGTATAGTAAAGCTGATCTGTGGTATAGTAAAGCTGATCTGTGGTATAGTGAAAGCTGATCTGTGGTATAGTGAAAGCTGATCTGTGGTATAGTGAAAGCTGATCTGTGGTATAGTGAAAGCTGATCTGTGGCATAGTAAAGCTGATCTGTGGTATAGTAAAGCTGATCTGTGGTATAGTGAAAGCTGATCTGTGGTATAGTGAAAGCTGATCTGTCGTATAGTAAAGCTGATCTGTGGTATAGTGAAAGCTGATCTGTGGTATAGTAAAGCTGATCTGTGGTATAGTAAAGCTGATCTGTGGTATAGTGAACGCTGATCTGTGGTATAGTGAAAGCTGATCTGTGGTATAGTGAAAGCTGATCTGTGCTATAGTGAAAGCTGATCTGTGGTATAGTGAAAGCTGATCTGTGGTATAGTGAAAGCTGATCTGTGGCATAGTAAAGCTGATCTATGGTATAGTAAAGCTGATCTGTGGTATAGAGAAAGCTGATCTGTGGTATAGTGAAAGCTGATCTGTCGTATAGTAAAGCTGATCTGTGGTATAGTAAAGCTGATCTGTGGTATAGTGAAAGCTGATCTGTGGTATAGTAAAGCTGATCTGTGGTATAGTAAAGCTGATCTGTGGTATAGTGAAAGCTGATCTGTGGTATAGTGAAAGCTGATCTGTGGTATAGTGAAAGCTGATCTGTGGTATAGTAAAGCTGATCTGTGGTATAGTGAAAGCTGATCTGTGGTATAGTGAAAGCTGATATGTGGTATAGTGAAAGCTGATCTGTGGCATAGTAAAGCTGATCTGTGGTATAGTAAAGCTGATCTGTGGTATAGTGAAAGCTGATCTGTGGTATAGTAAAAGCTGATCTGTGGTACAGTAAAAGCTGATCTGTGGTACAGTAACAGCTGATCTGTGGTATAGTGAAAGCTGATCTGTGGTATAGTAAAAGCTGATCTGTGGTATAGTGAAAGCTGATCTGTGGTATAGTAAAGCTGATCTGTGGTATAGTGAAAGCTGATCTGTGGTATAGTGAAAGCTGATCTGTGGTATAGTAAAAGCTGATCTGTGGTATAGTGAAAGCTGATCTGTGGTATAGTAAAAGCTGATCTGTGGTATAGTAAAGCTGATCTGTGGTATAGTGAAAGCTGATCTGTCGTATAGTAAAGCTGATCTGTGGTATAGTGAAAGCTGATCTGTGGTATAGTAAAGCTGATCTGTGGTATAGTAAAGCTGATCTGTGCTATAGTGAAAGCTGATCTGTGGTATAGTAAAAGCTGATCTGTGGTATAGTGAAAGCTGATCTGTGGTATAGTAAAAGCTGATCTGTGGTATAGTAAAGCTGATCTGTGGTATAGTAAAGCTGATCTGTGGTATAGTGAAAGCTGATCTGTGGTATAGTAAAGCTGATCTGTGGTACAGTAAAAGCTGATCTGTGGTACAGTAACAGCTGATCTGTGGTATAGTGAAAGCTGATCTGTGGTATAGTAAAAGCTGATCTGTGGTATAGTAAAAGCTGATCTGTGGTATAGTGAAAGCTGATCTGTGGTATAGTGAAAGCTGATCTGTGGTATAGTAAAAGCTAATTTGTGGTATAGTGAAAGCTGGTCTGTGGTATAGTAAAGCTGATCTGTGGTATAGTAAAGCTGATCTGTGGTATAGTGAAAGCTGATCTGTGGTATAGTAAAGCTGATCTGTGGTATAGTGAAAGCTGATCTGTGGTATAGTGAAAGCTGATCTGTGGTATAGTGAAAGCTGATCTGTGGTATAGTGAAAGCTGATCTGTGACATAGTAAAGCTGATCTGTGGTATAGTAAAGCTGATCTGTGGTATAGTATAGCTGATCTGTGGTATAGTGAAAGCTGATCTGTGGTATAGTAAAGCTGATCTGTGGTATAGTGAAAGCTGATCTGTGGTATAGTGAAAGCTGATCTGTGGTATAGTGAAAGCTGATCTGTGGTATAGTAAAGCTGATCTGTGGTATAGTGAAAGCTGATCTGTGGTATAGTGAAAGCTGATATGTGGTATAGTGAAAGCTGATCTGTGGCATAGTAAAGCTGATCTGTGGTATAGTAAAGCTGATCTGTGGTATAGTGAAAGCTGATCTGTGGTATAGTAAAAGCTGATCTGTGGTACAGTAAAAGCTGATCTGTGGTACAGTAACAGCTGATCTGTGGTATAGTGAAAGCTGATCTGTGGTATAGTAAAAGCTGATCTGTGGTATAGTGAAAGCTGATCTGTGGTATAGTAAAGCTGATCTGTGGTATAGTGAAAGCTGATCTGTGGTATAGTGAAAGCTGATCTGTGGTATAGTAAAAGCTGATCTGTGGTATAGTGAAAGCTGATCTGTGGTATAGTGAAAGCTGATCTGTGGTATAGTAAAGCTGATCTGTGGTATAGTAAAGCTGATCTGTGGTATAGTAAAGCTGATCTGTGGTATAGTGAAAGCTGATCTGTGGTATAGTAAAGCTGATCTGTGGTATAGTAAAGCTGATCTGTGCTATAGTGAAAGCTGATCTGTGGTATAGTAAAAGCTGATCTGTGGTATAGTGAAAGCTGATCTGTGGTATAGTAAAAGCTGATCTGTGGTATAGTAAAGCTGATCTGTGGTATAGTAAAGCTGATCTGTGGTATAGTGAAAGCTGATCTGTGGTATAGTAAAAGCTGATCTGTGGTACAGTAAAAGCTGATCTGTGGTACAGTAACAGCTGATCTGTGGTATAGTGAAAGCTGATCTGTGGTATAGTAAAAGCTGATCTGTGGTATAGTAAAAGCTGATCTGTGGTATAGTGAAAGCTGATCTGTGGTATAGTGAAAGCTGATCTGTGGTATAGTAAAAGCTAATTTGTGGTATAGTGAAAGCTGGTCTGTGGTATAGTAAAGCTGATCTGTGGTATAGTAAAGCTGATCTGTGGTATAGTGAAAGCTGATCTGTGGTATAGTAAAGCTGATCTGTGGTATAGTGAAAGCTGATCTGTGGTATAGTGAAAGCTGATCTGTGGTATAGTGAAAGCTGATCTGTGGTATAGTGAAAGCTGATCTGTGACATAGTAAAGCTGATCTGTGGTATAGTAAAGCTGATCTGTGGTATAGTATAGCTGATCTGTGGTATAGTGAAAGCTGATCTGTGGTATAGTAAAGCTGATCTGTGGTATAGTGAAAGCTGATCTGTGGTATAGTAAAGCTGATCTGTGGTATAGTAAAGCTGATCTGTGGTATAGTGAACGCTGATCTGTGGTATAGTGAAAGCTGATCTGTGGTATAGTGAAAGCTGATCTGTGGCATAGTAAAGCTGATCTATGGTATAGTAAAGCTGATCTGTGGTATAGTGAAAGCTGATCTGTCGTATAGTAAAGCTGATCTGTGGTATAGTGAAAGCTGATCTGTGGTATAGTAAAGCTGATCTGTGGTATAGTAAAGCTGATCTGTGGTATAGTGAAAGCTGATCTGTGGTATAGTGAAAGCTGATCTGTGGTATAGTGAAAGCTGATCTGTGGTATAGTGAAAGCTGATCTGTGGTATAGTAAAAGCTGATCTGTGGTATAGTAAAGCTGATCTGTGGTATAGTGAAAGCTGATCTGTCGTATAGTAAAGCTGATCTGTGGTATAGTGAAAGCTGATCTGTGGTATAGTAAAGCTGATCTGTGGTATAGTAAAGCTGATCTGTGCTATAGTGAAAGCTGATCTGTGGTATAGTAAAAGCTGATCTGTGGTATAGTGAAAGCTGATCTGTGGTATAGTAAAAGCTGATCTGTGGTATAGTAAAGCTGATCTGTCGTATAGTAAAGCTGATCTGTGGTATAGTGAAAGCTGATCTGTGGTATAGTAAAGCTGATCTGTGGCATAGTAAAGCTGATCTGTGGTATAGTGAAAGCTGATCTGTGGTATAGTGAAAGCTGATCTGTGGTATAGTGAAAGCTGATCTGTGGTATAGTGAAAGCTGATCTGTGGTATAGTAAAAGCTGATCTGTGGTATAGTAAAGCTGATCTGTGGTATAGTAAAGCTGATCTGTGGTATAGTGAAAGCTGATCTGTCGTATAGTAAAGCTGATCTGTGGTATAGTGAAAGCTGATCTGTGGTATAGTAAAGCTGATCTGTGGTATAGTAAAGCTGATCTGTGCTATAGTGAAAGCTGATCTGTGGTATAGTAAAAGCTGATCTGTGGTATAGTGAAAGCTGATCTGTGGTATAGTAAAAGCTGATCTGTGGTATAGTAAAGCTGATCTGTGGTATAGTAAAGCTGATCTGTGTTATAGTGAAAGCTGATCTGTGGTATAGTGAAAGCTGATCTGTGGTATAGTGAAAGCTGATCTGTGGTATAGTGAAAGCTGATCTGTGGTATAGTGAAAGCTGGTCTGTGGTATAGTAAAGCTGATCTGTGGTATAGTAAAGCTGATCTGTGGTATAGTGAAAGCTGATCTGTGGTATAGTGAAAGCTGATCTGTGGTATAGTATAGCTGATGTGTGGTATAGTGAAAGCTGATCTGTGGTATAGTAAAGCTGATCTGTGGTATAGTAAAGCTGATCTGTGGTATAGTGAAAGCTGATCTGTGGTATAGTAAAGCTGATCTGTGGTATAGTAAAGCTGATCTGTGGTATAGTGAACGCTGATCTGTGGTATAGTGAAAGCTGATCTGTGGTATAGTGAAAGCTGATCTGTGGTATAGTGAAAGCTGATATGTGGTATAGTGAAAGCTTATCTGTGGCATAGTAAAGCTGATATGTGGTATAGTAAAGCTGATCTGTGGTATAGTAAAGCTGATCTGTGGTATAGTAAAGCTGATCTGTGGTATAGTGAAAGCTGATCTGTGGTATAGTGAAAGCTGATCTGTGGTATAGTGAAAGCTGATCTGTGGTATAGTGAAAGCTGATCTGTGGTATAGTGAAAGCTGATCTGTGGCATAGTAAAGCTGATCTGTGGTATAGTAAAGCTGATCTGTGGTATAGTGAAAGCTGATCTGTGGTATAGTGAAAGCTGATCTGTCGTATAGTAAAGCTGATCTGTGGTATAGTGAAAGCTGATCTGTGGTATAGTAAAGCTGATCTGTGGTATAGTAAAGCTGATCTGTGGTATAGTGAAAGCTGATCTGTGGTATAGTGAAAGCTGATCTGTGGTATAGTGAAAGCTGATCTGTGGTATAGTAAAAGCTGATCTGTGGTATAGTGAAAGCTGATCTGTGGTATAGTGAAAGCTGATCTGTGGTATAGTAAAGCTGATCTGTGGTATAGTAAAGCTGATCTGTGGTATAGTGAAAGCTGATCTGTGGTATAGTGAAAGCTGATCTGTGGTATAGTGAAAGCTGATCTGTGGTATAGTGAAAGCTGATATGTGGTATAGTGAAAGCTTATCTGTGGCATAGTAAAGCTGATATGTGGTATAGTAAAGCTGATCTGTGGTATAGTGAAAGCTGATCTGTGGTATAGTAAAGCTGATCTGTGGTATAGTAAAGCTGATCTGTGGTATAGTGAAAGCTGATCTGTGGTATAGTGAAAGCTGATCTGTGGTATAGTGAAAGCTGATCTGTGGTATAGTGAAAGCTGATCTGTGGTATAGTGAAAGCTGATCTGTGGCATAGTAAAGCTGATCTGTGGTATAGTAAAGCTGATCTGTGGTATAGTGAAAGCTGATCTGTGGTATAGTGAAAGCTGATCTGTCGTATAGTAAAGCTGATCTGTGGTATAGTGAAAGCTGATCTGTGGTATAGTAAAGCTGATCTGTGGTATAGTGAAAGCTGATCTGTGGTATAGTGAAAGCTGATCTGTGGTATAGTGAAAGCTGATCTGTGGTATAGTAAAAGCTGATCTGTGGTATAGTGAAAGCTGATCTGTGGTATAGTAAAAGCTGATCTGTGGTATAGTAAAGCTGATCTGTGGTATAGTAAAGCTGATCTGTGGTATAGTGAAAGCTGATCTGTGGTATAGTGAAAGCTGATCTGTGGTATAGTGAAAGCTGATCTGTGGTATAGTGAAAGCTGATCTGTGGTTTAGTGAAAGCTGATCTGTGGTATAGTGAAAGCTGATCTGTGGTATAGTAAAGCTGATCTGTGGTATAGTAAAGCTGATCTGTGTTATAGTGAAAGCTGATCTGTGGTATAGTGAAAGCTGATCTGTTGTATAGTAAAAGTTGATCTGTGGTATAGTGAAAGCTGATCTGTGGTATAGTGAATGCTGATCTGTGGTATAGTGAAAGCTGATCTGTGGTATAGTGAAAGCTGATCTGTGGTATAGTGAAAGCTGATCTGTGGTATAGTGAAAGCTGATCTGTGGTATAGTGAAAGCTGATCTGTGGTATAGTGAAAGCTGATCTGTGGTATAGTGAAAGCTGATCTGTGGTATAGTAAAGCTGATCTGTGGTATAGTAAAGCTGATCTGTGTTATAGTGAAAGCTGATCTGTGGTATAGTGAAAGCTGATCTGTGGTATAGTGAAAGCTGATCTGTGGTATAGTGAAAGCTGATCTGTGGTATAGTGAAAGCTGGTCTGTGGTATAGTAAAGCTGATCTGTGGTATAGTAAAGCTGATCTGTGGTATAGTGAAAGCTGATCTGTGGTATAGTGAAAGCTGATCTGTGGTATAGTATAGCTGATGTGTGGTATAGTGAAAGCTGATCTGTGGTATAGTAAAGCTGATCTGTGGTATAGTAAAGCTGATCTGTGGTATAGTGAAAGCTGATCTGTGGTATAGTAAAGCTGATCTGTGGTATAGTAAAGCTGATCTGTGGTATAGTGAACGCTGATCTGTGGTATAGTGAAAGCTGATCTGTGGTATAGTGAAAGCTGATCTGTGGTATAGTGAAAGCTGATATGTGGTATAGTGAAAGCTTATCTGTGGCATAGTAAAGCTGATATGTGGTATAGTAAAGCTGATCTGTGGTATAGTAAAGCTGATCTGTGGTATAGTAAAGCTGATCTGTGGTATAGTGAAAGCTGATCTGTGGTATAGTGAAAGCTGATCTGTGGTATAGTGAAAGCTGATCTGTGGTATAGTGAAAGCTGATCTGTGGTATAGTGAAAGCTGATCTGTGGCATAGTAAAGCTGATCTGTGGTATAGTAAAGCTGATCTGTGGTATAGTGAAAGCTGATCTGTGGTATAGTGAAAGCTGATCTGTCGTATAGTAAAGCTGATCTGTGGTATAGTGAAAGCTGATCTGTGGTATAGTAAAGCTGATCTGTGGTATAGTAAAGCTGATCTGTGGTATAGTGAAAGCTGATCTGTGGTATAGTGAAAGCTGATCTGTGGTATAGTGAAAGCTGATCTGTGGTATAGTAAAAGCTGATCTGTGGTATAGTGAAAGCTGATCTGTGGTATAGTGAAAGCTGATCTGTGGTATAGTAAAGCTGATCTGTGGTATAGTAAAGCTGATCTGTGGTATAGTGAAAGCTGATCTGTGGTATAGTGAAAGCTGATCTGTGGTATAGTGAAAGCTGATCTGTGGTATAGTGAAAGCTGATATGTGGTATAGTGAAAGCTTATCTGTGGCATAGTAAAGCTGATATGTGGTATAGTAAAGCTGATCTGTGGTATAGTGAAAGCTGATCTGTGGTATAGTAAAGCTGATCTGTGGTATAGTAAAGCTGATCTGTGGTATAGTGAAAGCTGATCTGTGGTATAGTGAAAGCTGATCTGTGGTATAGTGAAAGCTGATCTGTGGTATAGTGAAAGCTGATCTGTGGTATAGTGAAAGCTGATCTGTGGCATAGTAAAGCTGATCTGTGGTATAGTAAAGCTGATCTGTGGTATAGTGAAAGCTGATCTGTGGTATAGTGAAAGCTGATCTGTCGTATAGTAAAGCTGATCTGTGGTATAGTGAAAGCTGATCTGTGGTATAGTAAAGCTGATCTGTGGTATAGTGAAAGCTGATCTGTGGTATAGTGAAAGCTGATCTGTGGTATAGTGAAAGCTGATCTGTGGTATAGTAAAAGCTGATCTGTGGTATAGTGAAAGCTGATCTGTGGTATAGTAAAAGCTGATCTGTGGTATAGTAAAGCTGATCTGTGGTATAGTAAAGCTGATCTGTGGTATAGTGAAAGCTGATCTGTGGTATAGTGAAAGCTGATCTGTGGTATAGTGAAAGCTGATCTGTGGTATAGTGAAAGCTGATCTGTGGTATAGTGAAAGCTGATCTGTGGTATAGTGAAAGCTGATCTGTGGTATAGTAAAGCTGATCTGTGGTATAGTAAAGCTGATCTGTGTTATAGTGAAAGCTGATCTGTGGTATAGTGAAAGCTGATCTGTTGTATAGTAAAAGTTGATCTGTGGTATAGTGAAAGCTGATCTGTGGTATAGTGAATGCTGATCTGTGGTATAGTGAAAGCTGATCTGTGGTATAGTGAAAGCTGATCTGTGGTATAGTGAAAGCTGATCTGTGGTATAGTGAAAGCTGATCTGTGGTATAGTTAAAGCTGATCTGTGGTATAGTGAAAGCTGATCTGTGGTATAGTACAAGCTGATCTGTGGTATAGTGAAAGCTGATCTGTGGTATAGTGAAAGCTGATCTGTGGTATAGTGAAAGCCGATCTGTGGTATAGTGAAAGCTGATCTGTGGTATAGTGAAAGCTGATCTGTGGTATAGTGAAAGCTGATCTGTGGTATAGTGAAAGCTGATCTGTGGTATAGTGAAAGCTGATCTGTGGTATAGTGAAAGCTGATCTGTGGTATAGTAAAGCTGATCTGTGGTATAGTGAAAGCTGATCTGTGGTATAGTGAAAGCTGATCTGTGGTATAGTGAAAGCTGATCTGTGGTATAGTAAAGCTGATCTGTGGTATAGTGAAAGCTGATCTGTGGTATAGTGAAAGCTGATCTGTGGTATAGTGAAAGCTGATCTGTGGTATAGTGAAAAGCTGATCTGTGGTATAGTGAAAGCTGATCTGTGGTATAGTGAAAGCTGATCTGTGGTATAGTGAAAGCTGATCTGTGGTATAGTGAAAGCTGATCTGTGGTATAGTAAAAGCTGATCTGTGGTATAGTGAAAGCTGATCTGTGGTATAGTGAAAGCTGATCTGATCTGTGGTATAGTGAAAGCTGATCTGTGGTATAGTGAAAGCTGATCTGTGGTATAGTGAAAGCTGATCTGTGGTATAGTGAAAGCTGATCTGTGGTATAGTGAAAGCTGATCTGTGGTATAGTGAAAGCTGATCTGTGGTATAGTGAAAGCTGATCTGTGGTATAGTGAAAGCTGATCTGTGGTATAGTAAAAGCTGATCTGTGGTATAGTGAAAGCTGATCTGTGGTATAGTGAAAGCTGATCTGTGGTATAGTGAAAGCTGATTTGTGGTATAGTGAAAGCTGATCTGTGGTATAGTGAAAGCTGATCTGTGGTATAGTGAAAGCTGATCTGTGGTATAGTGAAAGCTGATCTGTGGTATAGTGAAAGCCGATCTGTGGTATAGTGAAAGCTGATCTGTGTTATAGTAAAGCTGATCTGTGGTATAGTGAAAGCTGATCTGTGGTATAGTGAAAGCTGATCTGTGGTATAGTGAAAGCTGATCTGTGGTATAGTGAAAGCCGATCTGTGGTATAGTGAAAGCTGATCTGTGTTATAGTAAAGCTGATCTGTGGTATAGTGAAAGCTGATCTGTGGTATAGTGAAAGCTGATCTGTGGTATAGTATAGCTGATGTGTGGTATAGTAAAGCTGATCTGTGGTATAGTATAGCTGATGTGTGGTATAGTAAAGCTGATCTGTGGTATAGTAAAAGCTGATCTGTGGTATAGTGAAAGCTGATCTGTGGTATAGTGAAAGCTGATCTGTGGTATAGTAAAGCTGATCTGTGGTATAGTAAAGCTGATCTGTGCTATAGTGAAAGCTGATCTGTGGTATAGTAAAAGCTGATCTGTGGTATAGTGAAAGCTGATCTGTGGTATAGTAAAAGCTGATCTGTGGTATAGTAAAGCTGATCTGTCGTATAGTAAAGCTGATCTGTGGTATAGTGAAAGCTGATCTGTGGTATAGTAAAGCTGATCTGTGGCATAGTAAAGCTGATCTGTGGTATAGTGAAAGCTGATCTGTGGTATAGTGAAAGCTGATCTGTGGTATAGTGAAAGCTGATCTGTGGTATAGTGAAAGCTGATCTGTGGTATAGTAAAAGCTGATCTGTGGTATAGTAAAGCTGATCTGTGGTATAGTAAAGCTGATCTGTGGTATAGTGAAAGCTGATCTGTCGTATAGTAAAGCTGATCTGTGGTATAGTGAAAGCTGATCTGTGGTATAGTAAAGCTGATCTGTGGTATAGTAAAGCTGATCTGTGCTATAGTGAAAGCTGATCTGTGGTATAGTAAAAGCTGATCTGTGGTATAGTGAAAGCTGATCTGTGGTATAGTAAAAGCTGATCTGTGGTATAGTAAAGCTGATCTGTGGTATAGTAAAGCTGATCTGTGTTATAGTGAAAGCTGATCTGTGGTATAGTGAAAGCTTATCTGTGGTATAGTGAAAGCTGATCTGTGGTATAGTGAAAGCTGATCTGTGGTATAGTGAAAGCTGGTCTGTGGTATAGTAAAGCTGATCTGTGGTATAGTAAAGCTGATCTGTGGTATAGTGAAAGCTGATCTGTGGTATAGTGAAAGCTGATCTGTGGTATAGTATAGCTGATGTGTGGTATAGTGAAAGCTGATCTGTGGTATAGTAAAGCTGATCTGTGGTATAGTAAAGCTGATCTGTGGTATAGTGAAAGCTGATCTGTGGTATAGTAAAGCTGATCTGTGGTATAGTAAAGCTGATCTGTGGTATAGTGAACGCTGATCTGTGGTATAGTGAAAGCTGATCTGTGGTATAGTGAAAGCTGATCTGTGGTATAGTGAAAGCTGATATGTGGTATAGTGAAAGCTTATCTGTGGCATAGTAAAGCTGATATGTGGTATAGTAAAGCTGATCTGTGGTATAGTGAAAGCTGATCTGTGGTATAGTAAAGCTGATCTGTGGTATAGTAAAGCTGATCTGTGGTATAGTGAAAGCTGATCTGTGGTATAGTGAAAGCTGATCTGTGGTATAGTGAAAGCTGATCTGTGGTATAGTGAAAGCTGATCTGTGGTATAGTGAAAGCTGATCTGTGGCATAGTAAAGCTGATCTGTGGTATAGTAAAGCTGATCTGTGGTATAGTGAAAGCTGATCTGTGGTATAGTGAAAGCTGATCTGTCGTATAGTAAAGCTGATCTGTGGTATAGTGAAAGCTGATCTGTGGTATAGTAAAGCTGATCTGTGGTATAGTAAAAGCTGATCTGTGGTATAGTGAAAGCTGATCTGTGGTATAGTGAAAGCTGATCTGTGGTATAGTAAAGCTGATCTGTGGTATAGTAAAGCTGATCTGTGCTATAGTGAAAGCTGATCTGTGGTATAGTAAAAGCTGATCTGTGGTATAGTGAAAGCTGATCTGTGGTATAGTAAAAGCTGATCTGTGGTATAGTAAAGCTGATCTGTCGTATAGTAAAGCTGATCTGTGGTATAGTGAAAGCTGATCTGTGGTATAGTAAAGCTGATCTGTGGCATAGTAAAGCTGATCTGTGGTATAGTGAAAGCTGATCTGTGGTATAGTGAAAGCTGATCTGTGGTATAGTAAAAGCTGATCTGTGGTATAGTGAAAGCTGATCTGTGGTATAGTAAAAGCTGATCTGTGGTATAGTAAAGCTGATCTGTGGTATAGTAAAGCTGATCTGTGGTATAGTGAAAGCTGATCTGTCGTATAGTAAAGCTGATCTGTGGTATAGTGAAAGCTGATCTGTGGTATAGTAAAGCTGATCTGTGGTATAGTAAAGCTGATCTGTGCTATAGTGAAAGCTGATCTGTGGTATAGTAAAAGCTGATCTGTGGTATAGTGAAAGCTGATCTGTGGTATAGTAAAAGCTGATCTGTGGTATAGTAAAGCTGATCTGTGGTATAGTAAAGCTGATCTGTGTTATAGTGAAAGCTGATCTGTGGTATAGTGAAAGCTTATCTGTGGTATAGTGAAAGCTGATCTGTGGTATAGTGAAAGCTGATCTGTGGTATAGTGAAAGCTGGTCTGTGGTATAGTAAAGCTGATCTGTGGTATAGCAAAGCTGATCTGTGGTATAGTGAAAGCTGATCTGTGGTATAGTGAAAGCTGATCTGTGGTATAGTATAGCTGATGTGGTATAGTGAAAGCTGATCTGTGGTATAGTAAAGCTGATCTGTGGTATAGTAAAGCTGATCTGTGGTATAGTGAAAGCTGATCTGTGGTATAGTAAAGCTGATCTGTGGTATAGTAAAGCTGATCTGTGGTATAGTGAACGCTGATCTGTGGTATAGTGAAAGCTGATCTGTGGTATAGTGAAAGCTGATCTGTGGTATAGTGAAAGCTGATATGTGGTATAGTGAAAGCTTATCTGTGGCATAGTAAAGCTGATATGTGGTATAGTAAAGCTGATCTGTGGTATAGTGAAAGCTGATCTGTGGTATAGTAGCAAAGCTGATCTGTGGTATAGTAAAGCTGATCTGTGGTATAGTGAAAGCTGATCTGTGGTATAGTGAAAGCTGATCTGTGGTATAGTGAAAGCTGATCTGTGGTATAGTGAAAGCTGATCTGTGGTATAGTGAAAGCTGATCTGTGGCATAGTAAAGCTGATCTGTGGTATAGTAAAGCTGATCTGTGGTATAGTGAAAGCTGATCTGTGGTATAGTGAAAGCTGATCTGTCGTATAGTAAAGCTGATCTGTGGTATAGTGAAAGCTGATCTGTGGTATAGTAAAGCTGATCTGTGGTATAGTAAAGCTGATCTGTGGTATAGTGAAAGCTGATCTGTGGTATAGTGAAAGCTGATCTGTGGTATAGTGAAAGCTGATCTGTGGTATAGTAAAAGCTGATCTGTGGTATAGTGAAAGCTGATCTGTGGTATAGTAAAAGCTGATCTGTGGTATAGTAAAGCTGATCTGTGGTATAGTAAAGCTGATCTGTGGTATAGTGAAAGCTGATCTGTGGTATAGTGAAAGCTGATCTGTGGTATAGTGAAAGCTGATCTGTGGTATAGTGAAAGCTGATCTGTGGTATAGTGAAAGCTGATATGTGGTATAGTGAAAGCTTATCTGTGGCATAGTAAAGCTGATATGTGGTATAGTAAAGCTGATCTGTGGTATAGTGAAAGCTGATCTGTGGTATAGTAAAGCTGATCTGTGGTATAGTAAAGCTGATCTGTGGTATAGTGAAAGCTGATCTGTGGTATAGTGAAAGCTGATCTGTGGTATAGTGAAAGCTGATCTGTGGTATAGTGAAAGCTGATCTGTGGTATAGTGAAAGCTGATCTGTGGCATAGTAAAGCTGATCTGTGGTATAGTGAAAGCTGATCTGTGGTATAGTGAAAGCTGATCTGTGGTATAGTGAAAGCTGATCTGTCGTATAGTAAAGCTGATCTGTGGTATAGTGAAAGCTGATCTGTGGTATAGTAAAGCTGATCTGTGGTATAGTGAAAGCTGATCTGTGGTATAGTGAAAGCTGATCTGTGGTATAGTAAAAGCTGATCTGTGGTATAGTGAAAGCTGATCTGTGGTATAGTAAAAGCTGATCTGTGGTATAGTAAAGCTGATCTGTGGTATAGTAAAGCTGATCTGTGGTATAGTGAAAGCTGATCTGTGGTATAGTAAAGCTGATCTGTGGTATAGTAAAGCTGATCTGTGGTATAGTGAAAGCTGATCTGTGGTATAGTGAAAGCTGATCTGTGGTATAGTGAAAGCTGATCTGTGGTATAGTGAAAGCTGATCTGTGGTATAGTGAAAGCTGATCTGTGGTATAGTGAAAGCTGATCTGTGGTATAGTGAAAGCTGATCTGTGGTATAGTAAAGCTGATCTGTGGTATAGTGAAAGCTGATCTGTGGTATAGTGAAAGCTGATCTGTGGTATAGTGAAAGCTGATCTGTGGTATAGTAAAGCTGATCTGTGGTATAGTGGAAGCTGATCTGTGGTATAGTGAAAGCTGATCTGTGGTATAGTGAAAGCTGATCTGTGGTATAGTGAAAGCTGATCTGTGGTATAGTAAAAGCTGATCTGTGGTATAGTGAAAGCTGATCTGTGGTATAGTGAAAGCTGATCTGTGGTATAGTGAAAGCTGATCTGTGGTATAGTGAAAGCTGATCTGTGGTATAGTAAAAGCTGATCTGTGGTATAGTGAAAGCTGATCTGTGGTATAGTGAAAGCTGATCTGTGGTATAGTGAAAGCTGATCTGTGGTATAGTGAAAGCTGATCTGTGGTATAGTGAAAGCTGATCTGTGGTATAGTGAAAGCTGATCTGTGGTATAGTGAAAGCTGATCTGTGGTATAGTGAAATCTGATCTGTGGTATAGTGAAAGCTGATCTGTGGTATAGTGAAAGCTGATCTGTGGTATAGTAAAAGCTGATCTGTGGTATAGTGAAAGCTGATCTGTGGTATAGTGAAAGCTGATCTGTGGTATAGTGAAAGCTGATTTGTGGTATAGTGAAAGCTGATCTGTGGTATAGTGAAAGCTGATCTGTGGTATAGTGAAAGCTGATCTGTGGTATAGTGAAAGCTGATCTGTGGTATAGTGAAAGCTGATCTGTGGTATAGTGAAAGCTGATCTGTGTTATAGTAAAGCTGATCTGTGGTATAGTGAAAGCTGATCTGTGGTATAGTGAAAGCTGATCTGTGGTATAGTGAAAGCTGATCTGTGGTATAGTGAAAGCCGATCTGTGGTATAGTGAAAGCTGATCTGTGTTATAGTAAAGCTGATCTGTGGTATAGTGAAAGCTGATCTGTGGTATAGTGAAAGCTGATCTGTGGTATAGTATAGCTGATGTGTGGTATAGTAAAGCTGATCTGTGGTATAGTATAGCTGATGTGTGGTATAGTAAAGCTGATCTGTGGTATAGTAAAAGCTGATCTGTGGTATAGTGAAAGCTGATCTGTGGTATAGTGAAAGCTGATCTGTGGTATAGTAAAGCTGATCTGTGGTATAGTGAAAGCTGATCTGTGGTATAGTGAAAGCTGATCTGTGGTATAGTGAAAGCTGATCTGTGGTATAGTGAAAGCTGATCTGTGGTATAGTAAAAGCTGATCTGTGGTATAGTGAAAGCTGATCTGTGGTATAGTGAAAGCTGATCTGTGGTATAGTGAAAGCTGATCTGTGGTATAGTGAAAGCTGATCTGTGGTATAGTGAAAGCTGATCTGTGGTATAGTGAAAGCTGATCTGTGGTATAGTGAAAGCTGATCTGTGGTATAGTGAAAGCTGATCTGTGGTATAGTGAAAGCTGATCTGTGGTATAGTGAAAGTTAACGTGTGGAAAAGCGTAGTCCATAAAGGAAGTACCAAAACTCCTTGATAAAGGGGAGGTGCATGCAGGCATATGAGGACATTTGACTAGGATGGAAGACATGATATAGTAAAACATGCAGAAGAGCAAATGTAAAAGAGTGAAAGAAACGCACTAACCTCCCCTGTGCCCAGTAAGAAAACCACACAACCCTCTCCAAAGCAAAAAAAAAGTTAGACGACATTTCCGCCCAGTAAATTTCGAACCGCCCCTAAGCTGATACTGCATAACCACATAAGCCGTTGACATTTCCGGTTCTGTTTTAATCATTGTGCTTGACAAAACACATAAAAACATTACGTTTTCTAAAGTTTAAAAAAAATGTAGACTTAAATGCCTGTGTTACTGTATTCAGAACATTACATTTACATTTACATTTAAGTCATTTAGCAGACGCTCTTATCCAGAGCGACTTACAAATTGGACATCATACAGTTCGGTAATTTAAACCAGCTCATTCTTTAATCTAGGGATTGAGGTGAACCAAACAGGTGTGTATATTGCCAGTATGTATTAAAGGGGAATGGAAACACTTTAAGCTGATGTTCTAAAGCCTACTGTTTCCATTCCCCTTTAAGGAACAGCGGGACAGTACAGATACACCTGCAGCCCTGTGCCTATTCAGGTAGTGGTTATGTCATACATGTGTGACCTAAAACCAGTCTGTACGAAGACATTTAGACTCTGATTCAGTTATACTCTGATGCTATAGAGGTGGGAGGACGAATAAAGAAGGAGCAGGAAATGAAATGTAAAAGAAAACGTGTCTGGAAGTTGGTCAGTACTGTACAGTACGTCTCTCACTCTCACTTCCTTTCTACTACTTCCTCCTATCCTCTTCTCCCTCCCTCTCATCCTTCACACTTTTCCTTCCTCTTCTCAACATTCAACCTTCTTCCTCCTATCCTCTTCTCCCTCCCTCTCATCCTTCACACTTTTCCTTCCTCTTCTCAACATTCAATCTTCTTCCTCCTATCCTCTTCTCCCTCCCTCTCATCCTTCACACTTTTCCTTCCTCTTCTCAACATTCAACCTTCTTCCTCCTATCCTCTTCTCCCTCCCTCTCATCCTTCACACTTTTCCTTCCTCTTCTCAACATTCAATCTTCTTCCTCCTATCCTCTTCTCCCTCCCTCTCATTCTTCACACTTTTCCTTCCTCTTCTCAACATTCAACCTTCTTCCTCCTATCCTCTTCTCCCTCCCTCTCATCCTTCACACTTTTCCTTCCTCTTCTCAACATTCAACCTTCTTCCTCCTATCCTCTTCTCCCTCCCTCTCATCCTTCACACTTTTTCTTCCTCTTCTCTACATTCAACCTTCTTCCTCCTATCCTCTTCTCCTCCCTCTCATCCTTCACACTTTTCCTTCCTCTTCTCTATATTCAACCTTCTTCATCCTCCTCTTCTCTCCTATTTTCTTGTCATCCTTCTTCCTCAACAGTTCCCGTTCTGGCCGGGCGGCTGCAGGTTTCAAACAAACTTGTCGAAACATGCTGCCTGCTCGTCCGTCCCCACAGGCACCCCGCCGCTCGCCAAATCTGCTGTGCCACAATGTAAGCAGGTGGTGTCGCGTTCAAACGAAAGAACGGGCAGAGCGCGTGGGCGTCAGGCAGGCAGACGACACCAATCCCAAAGTCCCGGCTGACCTCCAAAACCTTGGCTATGCTTGCCAAAATCATAGTGAACATTTCTGGTTCTGTGAGCTCTCTTTCTCTATTAGTCTCGCTCTAATGCTGCCTGTTTCTCTCTCTCTCTCTCTCTCTCTCTCTCTCTCTCTCTCTCTCTCTCTCTCTCTCTCTCTCTCTCTCTCTCTCTCTCTCTCTCTCTCTCTTTTCTCTCTCTCTCTTTCTCCCTCTCTCTCTCTCTCTCTCTCTCTCTCTCTCTCTCTCTCTCTCTCTCTCTCTTCCTCTCTCTCTCTTTCTCTCTCTCTATTTCTTTCTATTACTCTTTCTCTCTCTTACCCTCTGCCTCTCTTTTTTTTCTCTCTCCCTCTGTTTTCTCTGTTTACTTTGCAGGGGTTTTGCTCAGTGGATCAAAACTGCAAGCAGGCCTCTGGCCATGTTAATGAAAGGAACAGGAGTGGATGCATCTGATGCGGCTGGCGATTCTGTCAACTGATTCTCATCTGTTGTGTGTTTGTGTGTGTGTGTGTGTGTGTGTGTGGCAACAGGTGCAGAGCAGCTCTTTGCCCATTGACACACTGCAGTCAGTGCTGTGCCAACACAGGTGATTTCCAGTCAGTGTTGTGCCAACACAGGTGATTTCCAGTCTGTGAAGCTGCAAACACACGTTGGCCATTTCAACTCTGTCTCTCTCTTTGGCTTGTTCTGTCTTTTCCAGTCCTGTCCTCATGGTTTTGCGACAGTTTGATTATACAGCCAATGTCTCTGCTGAAGTTATAGTGATAACTTCAACTCTCAACTGGTTAGTTCTTTGATTGAGAACTCATGTCTGTGGAGCGCGTCTGATCGCAGACAGGTGATGTGGAAATACCTGCAACATGCACCCCACAGTCAACCGCCTTTCTGGAAAACACAAAGACCCAAAGGAACAGGTTTGCTCACCCTGACAACATGTAACTGAGCAGTCAGAAGGTCTACCTCACCAGGAGTATTGACTCAACACTTGCCTACTACCTCACCAGGAGTATTGACTCAACACTAGCCTACTACCTCACCAGGACTATTTACTCAACACTAGCCTACTACCTCACCAGGAGTATTGACTCAACACTAGCCTACTACCTCACCAGGACTATTTACTCAACACTAGCCTACTACCTCACCAGGAGTATTTACTCAACACTAGCCTACTACCTCACCAGGACTATTGACTCAACACTAGCCTACTACCTCACCAGGACTATTGACTCAACACTAGCCTACTACCTCACCAGGACTATTTACTCAACACTAGCCTACTACCTCACCAGGAGTATTGACTCAACACTAGCCTACTACCTCACCAGGACTATTTACTCAACACTAGCCTACTACCTCACCAGGAGTATTTACTCAACACTAGCCTACTACCTCACCAGGAGTATTTACTCAACACCAGCCTACTACCTCACCAGGAGTATTTACTCAACACTAGCCTACTACCTCACCAGGAGTATTTACTCAACACTAGCCTACTACCTGTCATATGCTTCCTATGCTATTTAAAGGAAAATTTCACTTTTGGTATTTGTTTCGTTAGTAATTTGTTTTTGGGTGAAGTTTTCCTTTAACAACAAAAGCAAGTTTGAGTCCTAATCCTTGTATTGACGCCACTGGCACATCGGAGCCAAGAATCTACCCATTAAGTACATTTCGGCACATTGTTCTCCGATTTATATGGGCGAAGAACAAATGAGACAGGAGACCAGAAACGTGATTTTCCTCCGAGACAGACAATTTTCGCTGCATCGTCCGAGTCCAAAAATAACAAAGAACAAAGGGGGATAAATGCGTTCTGAACAGGGCTTGGCAGCCCAGGCGGGGTGGGATGGAAGAGGGGAGTCGAAGAGAGAGAACAACGGAGAGAGAGCGCGAGCATGGCGTCCACACATCTGTCCACACAGCAAGGGGTTCTAGAGACTCGCACCACAGAAACGGGTTTAACCTTCTCTTCTGCCTCCACCTGTTCATTAGCATGGGCCCCCCACAGAGCCACCGCCACCATTTTACACTCCTCCCTACTCTCTCTCTCTCTCTTGCTCCATCATTCACTCATTATTTCTGTTCACTCATTATCTCTCTTTTCTTGTCTCTCTATTTTTCCATCTCTCTCTCTGTCTCTATCTATGTCTCTCTCACTCCATCTCTCTCCCTCTCTCTGTCTCTGTCTATGTCTCTCTATTCAATTTCAATTCAATTCAATTCAATTCAAGGGACTTTATTGGCATGGGAAACAAATGTTAACATTGCCAAAGCAAGTGAGGTAGATAATATACAAAGTGAAATAAACAATAAAAATGAACTGTTAAGATTACACTCACAGAAGTTACAAAATAAAAAAGACATTACAAATGTCATATTATGTATATATACAGTGTTGTAACGATGTGCAAATGGTTAAATTACAAAAGTGAAAATAAATAAGTATAAATATGGGTTGTATTTACATTGGTATTTGTTCGTCACTGGTTGACCTTTTCTTGTGGCAACAGGTCACAAATCTTGCTGCTGTGATGGCACGCTGTGGTATCTATCCATCTCGCTCCCTGTCTGTCTCCCTGTCTGTCTCCCTGTCTGTCTCCCTGTCTGTCTGTCTGTCTGTCTGTCTGTCTGTCTCCCTCCCCTCCCTCCCTCCCTCCCTCCCTCCCTCCCTCCCTCCCTCCCTCCCTCCCTCCCTCCCTCCCTCCCTCCCTCCCTCCCTCCCTCTCTGTCTGTCTGTCTGTCTGTCTGTCTGTCTGTCTGTCTGTCTGTCTGTCTGTCTGTCTGTCTGTCTGCCATCTCTCTCCCATCTCTCTCTCTGTCTCTGTCTCTCTCAATCTCTCTCCCTCTCTCCCTCTCTCTCTCTCTCTCTCTCTCTCTCTCTCTCTCTCTCTCTCCCTCCCTCTCTCGCTCCCTCTCTCTCTCCCTCTCTCTCCCTCCCTCTCTCTCCCTCTCTCCCTCTCTCTCTCCCTCTCTCTCCCTCCCTCTCTCTCTCCCTCTCTCTCTCCTCTCTCTCTCTCTCTCTCCCTCTCTCTCCCTCCCTCTCTCTCCCTCTCTCTCTGTCTGTCTGTCTGTCTGTCTGTCTGTCTGTCTGTCTGTCTGTCTGTCTCGATCTATGTCTCTCTCTCTCTCTCTCTCTCTCTCTCTCTCCCTCTCTCTTTGTCTCTCTCTCTCTCTCTTTCTCTCTCTCTCTCTCTCTCTCTCTCTCTCTCTCTCTCTCTCTCTCCCTCTCTTTCACTTTCTCTCTCTCTCTCTCTCTCTCTCTCTCTCTCTCTCTCTCTCTCTCTCTCTCCTCTCTCTTTCACTCTCTCTCTCTCTCTCTCTCTCTCTCTCTCTCTCTCTCTCTCTCTCTCTCTCTCTCTCTCTCTCTCCCTCTCTTTCCTCTCTCTCTCTCTCCCTCTCTCTCTCTTCTCTCTCTCTCTCTCTCTCTCTCTCTCTCTCTCCTCTCTCTCTCTCTCTCTCTCTCTCTCTCTTCTCTCTCTCTCTCTCTCTCTCTCTCTCTCGAGCCTTTGGGACCGTCATTGTTAGCCCAACCATAATCTACCAGCTAATCTGCTAAAAGGTTTATTCTATTCTACTGAGCCATTTACTTTATGGTCGTATTGTTATCTTTTATTATTTCTTTTTGTTTTTGCATTGTGCAGAACAAACCTACAAGTAGGCATTTTGTTGGACAGTGTATACCATGTTTATCCTGTACATAGAATTAATCAAACGTGAAACTTGATTGAGCCTCCATTGACAGTGGAGGTTTGTACCATGTAGAGCCACAGCCAACTTTGTTGGACTGGAGAAAAAAGGGGATTGATGAATTGTCTATGAAAGTATATCACTCTTCCCACATCCCTACCCCCCGTTGACTCCCGCCTCCTACTGTATCAGTCCCATTTTTCCACCACATTGTTTGTAATTTGAGCACTATCGCTGGTGGCATCAGTCAAACTTGGCCCATTTTAATCTCTATGCAGTATCGTAAAAATAGAAAATGACAAGATTTATCATACTGAGGTACGCCTGAAAATCTAAATGAGAAAATAGTTAGATTAGAACAGCTAGATGAAAACCTTACAAGATCACAGTATGACAGTATAGTTATAAACAAAAGCCAATTAGCCATACTGCTGCACGTTTCATTGATACACTATTATATCAATGGACGCAAATATAGAAATAACCACAGACTACATTACCACATTATCAACGTAGGATAATTATTCCTTAGAACTCACAATAACACAAATAAATACTCTACAGTGTTTTCTATTTAAATAAAAATGAAAATAAATCTAATTTCCAATCTATCCCCTATAAATACAATGCTTTACATCCTCCTACGAGTCGTGCCACCACCTGCCTTGTTGATTTGTGTTCTGCACTCTTGGGTCCTGCATGAATCCACACACATTCCTTTGATTGCTTCTGCACGGTGACCAGACGATGATAAGAACGAGTCGGTGACATCTCAATTTCTCTCCCCACTGAACGATTCCGTTTCAATTATGCCTGCTGTTTTTCTCCACCCGTTCTCAATGCGTGGTTACTAATATGAAATGTAATTTCCTGTAAATCCGCCAGTTTCACTATCTGATGGCGTTGCACTCGGTTAGCCATGCATGGTGTTACCACCCTGTCTGAGACAGGTCCTCATAAGATGTGAAGGGAAAGACTGCAGGGCTCGTAGACCAGGTAATACATACCTAAGATGCAAAGTACAGTGAGCATAAGATGTTGAAAAGGTGTCTTTGTCTTTTGATCGTAGATACGATGCAACCTAAACTGGCTAAACATCCTCGACATGTTGTTCAGTTTTACTGTTAGGACTGATGTGAGATGTCATCAGTAACTTTGAGAGACAGTAAACTGTTAAGATGCCCTTTTTGTGTCAATCTATTCAAGCTGCATTGTAGAAAGCAAATTCTGACATGACATATAGAGCTGCACTGAGCTCATGCGCTGTCCATTAATAGTCTTGTACTAAAATCGAAAGCCTATTTGAAGATGTCATGTGGTCTGTAACACACAAAATGTCATTCAAGAGTGACTTTTACCACATGGAGAAACACATTTTTTTATAGATCTGGCCAACACAGTATCATAAGTTATTGTGAAATATGCACGAATCGCTTACTCAAAATTCGACTTTCGAATTCCACTTTTTCGAGTGTATTACAGAATCATCTTCAAAACGCATTTGTATACATTACACAATGTTCTTACGAATTCCAATTTCTTATGGCTAATGTTAGCTAGGTGGCTAACGTTAGCTAGGCTAGGGCTTAAGGTTAGGGGTTAAGGTTAGGATTAGGGCTTAAGGTTAGGGTTAGGGGTTAAGATTAGGGTTAGGGCTTAAGGTTAGGGTTAGGGGTTAAGATTAGGGTTAGGGCTTAAGGTTAGGGTGAGGGTTAGGGTTAGGGGTTAAGGTTAGGGTTAGGGGTTAAGGTTAGGGTTAGGGATTAAGGTTAGGGTAGGGGTTAAGGTTAAGGTTAAGGTTAGGGTTAGGGGTTAAGGTTAGGGTTAGGGTTAGGGGTTAAGGTTAGGGGTTAGGTTAAGGTTATGGTTGGGGTTGGTTAGGGGTTAAGGTTAGGTTAAGGCTATGGTTAGGGAGTTAAGGTTAGGGTTAGGGGGGGTTAGGGGAGTTAAGGTTAGGGTTAGGGGTTAAGGTTAGGGTTAGCGGTTAAGGTTAGGGTTAGGGGTTAAGGTTAGGGTTAGGGTTAGGGATTAAGGTTAGGGTTAGGGATTAAGGTTAGGGTTAGGGGTTAAGGTTAGGGTTGGGATTAGGGTTAGGGGTTAGGGTTAGGGGTTAGGGGTTAAGAGTTAGTTAGCGGTTAAGGTTAGGGTTAGGGGAGTTAAGGTTAGGGTTAGGGATTAAGGTTAAGGTTAGGGGTTAAGGTTAGGTTGGGATTAGGGTTAGGGGTTAAGGTTAGGGTTAGGGTTAAGGTTAGGGTTAGGTTAAGGTTATGGTTAGGGGTGAAGGTTAGGGTTAGGGGTTAAGGTTAGGGTTAGGGGTTAAGATTAGGGTTAGGGTTATGGTTAGGGATTAAGGTTAGGGTTAGGGGTTAAGGTTGGGGTTAGGGTTTGGGTTAGGGTTAGGGGTTAAGGTTAGGGTTAGGGGTTAAGGTTGGGGTTAGGGGTTAAGATTAGGGTTATGGGTTAAGATTAGGGTTAGGGGTTAAGATTAGGGTTAGGGTTAGGGGAGGTTAGGGTTAGGGTTAGGAGTTAAGGTTAAGGTTAGGGTTAGGGGTTAAGATTGGGGTTAGGGGTTAAGGTTAGGGTTATGGTTAGGGGTTAAGGTTAGGGTTAGGGGTTAAGGTTAGGGTTAGGGGTTAAGGTTGGGGTTAGGGGTTAAGATTAGGGTCAGGGGTTAAGGTTAGGGTTAGGGGTTAAGATTAGGGTTAGGGGTTAAGGTTAGGGTTAGGGGTTAAGGTTAGGGTTAGGGGTTAAGGTTAGAGTTAGGGGTTAAGATTAGGGTTAGGGGTTATGGTTAGGGTTAGGGGTTAAGATTAGGGTTAGGGGTTAAGATTAGGGTTAGGGTTAGGGGTTAAGGTTAGGGTTAGGGGTTAAGGTTAGGGTTAGGACCTGTGTGGCTCATTTGGTAGAGCGTGATGCTTTTAAAACCAGGGTTGTGGGTTTGATTCCTACAGGGTTAGGGTTTGATTCCTACAGGGTTAGGGTATGATTCCTACAGGGTTAGGGTTTGATTCCTACAGGGTTGTGGGTTTGATTCCTACAGGGTTGTGGGTTTGATTCCTACAGGGTTGTGGGTTTGATTCCTACAGGGTTGTGGGTTTGATTCCCACAGGGTTAGGGTTTGATTCCTACAGGGTTAGGGTATGATTCCTACAGGGTTAGGGTTTGATTCCTACAGGGTTGTGGGTTTGATTCCAACAGGGGACCAGTAAGGGTTAGGGTCAGGGTCAGGGTTTGATTCCTACAGGGTTGTGGGTTTGATTCCTACAGGGTTGTGGGTTTGATTCCAACAGGGGACCAGTAAGGGTTAGGGTCAGGGTTAGGGTTTGATTCCAACAGGGGACCAGTAAGGGTTAGGGTCAGGGTTAGGGTTTGATTCCAACAGGGGACCAGTAAGGGTTAGGGTTAGGGTTTGATTCCTACAGGGTTAGGGTTTGATTACTACAGGGTTAGGTTTGATTCCTACAGGGTTGTGGGTTTGATTCCTACAGGGTTGTGGGTTTGATTCCTACAGGGTTAGGGTTGGATTCCTACAGGGTTAGGTTTGATTCCTACAGGGTTGTGGGTTTGATTCCTACAGGGTTGTGGGTTTGATTCCTACAGGGTTAGGGTTTGATTCCTACAGGAAGCAGTAAGAAAATGTATGCACTCACTCTGTAAGTTGCTCTGGATAAGAGCTTCTGTTAAATCAACATCTTTCAGTGGATGTTGCAGTATCATAAATAAAGCAATTTGACACATCACTGATATCATAGCTTTTATGCTTGAATTGAAGTTTTCTGTTCATACCTGAACTCCAATATGTAAGCTAACAGTCTTATTTTTAGACAGTACCTACATAATATTTTCTACATTACAGAAACAAGTCAAATAGCAACCACTACTATGTGGACACACAACAATAAACATGTTAACCATTGAAAGACCATCCCAGATAAGATAAGTACTTTTACATCATGTTATTGCAAAATGTTCCCATGGTTAAAACTGTTCAAAGGTCTCACTTCCAAACATTAGGGTCCATTGAACAAAGCAGTTTAGAGTTAAGTGCCTAGATATAGTGATGTTGTCCATTAAACAAAGCAGTTTAGAGTTAAGTGCCTAGATATAGTGATGTTGTCCATTAAACAAAGCAGTTTAGAGTTAAGTGTCTAGATATAGTGATGTTGTCGATGTATAGTGATGTTGTCGATGTATAGTGATGTTGTCGATGTATAGTGATGTTGTCGATGTATAGTGATGTTGTCGATGTATAGTGATGTAGTCGATGTATAGTGATGTTGTCGATGTATAGTGATGTTGTCGATGTATAGTGATGTTGTCGATGTATAGTGATGTTGTCGATGTATATGTGATGTAGTCGATGTATAGTGATGTATAGTTGTCGATGTATAGTGATGTTGTCGATGTATAGTGATGTAGTCGATGTATAGTGATGTTGTCGATGTATAGTGATGTTGTCGATGTATAGTGATGTTGTCGATGTGTAGTGATGTTGTCGATGTATAGTGATGTTGTCGATGCGGCTACTGATTGATTGTTTTGTTCAAAGTTCCTTGCGGTCATATTTTTTTCTTGGTCACATTTTCCCTCTCTTGATTGGTATTTCCTTTGATGTGCTAACCTAGGTTGATGTTTAACTGTGTTTCTCACGGTCAGATGTACTCCTCCCAATAAGTCACTTTTTTATGGCTGGCTCTGTTTTAAGTTGGAAGTTTGTCATCGTGGTGTTAATGTGTGAAGCCAAATATGTGTTTTACCGTAGACGCCCTCTCCCAGGTAGTGTATGTGTTGTAACCTTTAAGGAACAATCTGCAGTTGATATGTACCCATTGATTATTGAACAGTAACTTATACATGCCTCATTAACTTAGTTTAACTGTGACAGAACACAAAATATAAGCTTATTTTACTCCAGTGTTTGTATATAAAAAAAAGAAAAAAATGTAAACAAACCGCATAGCCTCAGAAGAACTACATACTGTATATACAACTATACTTGGATGGATGGTCAGTCCTTGCATCCATAGCTCTGTCTATGCATTTCAGAGTGTTTACATTTCTTCAGCCTCATCCCTCAGCTTTCTACAGAAACAGTGGTGGGGTGTTATTCGTTCTTGTTTTAATTGCATATTGCCTCTTTAAGGGAAGTTGGTGAAATGTGTTTCTCAAAGTAGCCTAATGTTAATATGTTGGTTGTAGATCTAGCTACATGTCTGCACCTCAAATGGATGGATAAGATATGCTTATCTTTCCTTTTGGATTGTGGCGGCATAGAGCTGCATCTTCAAACCAGATGGTCTGTGTCTTGGATTCATGTTGGCATTACACTACCTTTTAGGTGAGACAACATCTTACAACATTTTGGAGTGTAAAGTCCCTTTAAGTGATGCCATATCCAAAAATATGTATTACAACATCTTTACCAGTATCAAAAGTCTGTCGTTTATGCTTTGAGTGAACATTCCGGTTTAAGGACAATTATATAACTAGTTCAAGTAAGTGCTATCACTCCAGTATCAGAGAGAGAAGCTAGCCCTGATGCTGCTCGTTAACTATGCTACAAGTATGACTTCATCTTTACAGTTCATGCTGGTGAATGAGATAATGGTCCAGTGTGCACCGTAAACATTTGGCAGAGCCTTTCATATGGTGCCTTTATGCAACTGGCAGTCATATCTGAGTGTTTGCTCTCACTAATACCATGTAGTTATCTTCATGACAAAGAACAATCAATACCCTGGCAGATAAAGATGAAAGAGCAGTACTGAGTTGTCTCTCTCTCTCCCTCTCTCGCTCTCTCTCTCTCTCTCTCTCTCTCTCTCTCTCTCTCTCTCTCTCTCTCTCTCTTTCTCTCTTTCTCTCTTTTCTCTCTCTTTCTCTCCCTCCCTCTCTCTCTGTATATATATATATATATATGTATTTATCTCTGGACATACTCTCTCTCCCTCTGTTTTTCTCTGTTTACTTGCAGGGGTTTTGCTCAGTGGATCGAAACTGGTAGCAGGCCTCAGGCCAGGCGGTTGCAGTCACATGTTAATGAATGGATGGGGTAGACGCATCTGATGTGGCTGGCGATTCTGTCAACTGATTCTCATCTGTTGTGTGTGTCTCCTGAGGTCAATGAATTGGGAGGAGTTGGGAAGAATTAATGTTACAGTATGTCCAGATTAGTAACAGAATGGTCTGTATTTAGTGGAATATTCCTAGCGCTCGAAAATACCAAATGTTTCTCACTTGTTTTTATTTTACCTTTATTTAACTAGGCAATCAGTTAAGAACAAATTATTATTTTTAATGACGGCCTAGAAGAATTGGGTTAGCTGCCTTATTCAGGGGCAGAACGACAGATTTTTATCTTGTCAGCTCGGGGATTCAATCTTGCAACCTTTTCGGTTACTAGTCCAACACTAACCACTAGGCTACCTGCCGTCCCACTTACATTCTAATCCCCAATTCCATTTCCTGTGGAGAATCCACATTATGTTAAGATTTTAGGGTTATTTAACCAGTCGTGTGTTTGTGCCAGGTGTACTGTCAAACCATACTGTGCTGTATTGCATTATGGGATTTTCTTGGCCTGGCCTCAACTCTGTACCATGTTCACTCCCTATTTCTTCCTCTCTTGTTTTTGTCTAATTCACTTTCACCCTGCCAGAGTCAGCAACACAGCCAAACACAGCTAAGCATTTATTAATTAGCGGCTCAGTTGTCTTTTAATTAAACATGTATCTTATTAGGCGGCTCACCCGATCCACCGTCCCCACTTCCCTCTCTTTCCCAAGCAGGAAGCCTTTGTAAGGACCGCTGCTCATGTGGGACCTTTAAACTTCCACCTGCACATTATGACTGTAATAAAGCTGTTATCAGTTCATGAAAATACCACCGCAAACAGGTGACTGCCACTTGTCATAAGTCAGCAGCAGAGATTAGTCTAGCGTC
>NC_068449.1:11374956-11398557 GCF_023373465.1 Oncorhynchus keta | reverse complement strand
GTAGCATACATATAGTACAGTATGGAGAGAGGCAGGAGACTACACGTAGCATACATATAGTACAGTATGGAGAGAGGCAGGAGACTACACGTAGCATACATATAGTACAGTATGGAGAGAGGCAGGAGACTACACGTAGCATACATATAGTACAGTATGGAGAGAGGCAGGAGACTACACGTAGCATACATATAGTACAGTATGGAGAGAGGCAGGAGACTACACGTAGCATACATATAGTACAGTATGGAGAGAGGCAGGAGACTACACGTAGCATACATATAGTACAGTATGGAGAGAGGCAGGAGACTACACGTAGCATACATATAGTACAGTATGGAGAGAGGCAGGAGACTACACGTAGCATACATATAGTACAGTATGGAGAGAGGCAGGAGACTACACGTAGCATACATATAGTACAGTATGGAGAGAGGCAGGAGACTACACGTAGCATACATATAGTACAGTATGGAGAGAGGCAGGAGACTACACGTAGCATACATATAGTACAGTATGGAGAGAGGCAGGAGACTACACGTAGCATACATATAGTACAGTATGGAGAGAGGCAGGAGACTACACGTAGCATACATATAGTACAGTATGGAGAGAGGCAGGAGACTACACATAGCATACATATAGTACAGTATGGAGGCAGGACTACACGTAGCATACATATAGTACAGTATGGAGAGAGGCAGGAGACTACACGTAGCATACATATAGTACAGTATGGAGAGAGGCAGGAGACTACACATAGCATACATATAGTACAGTATGGAGAGAGGCAGGAGACTACACGTAACGCATACATATAGTACCAGTATGGAGAGGCAGGAGACTACACATAGCATACATATAGTACGGTATGGAGAGAGGCAGGAGACTACACGTAGCATACATATAGTACAGTATGGAGAGAGGCAGGAGACTGCACTAGCATACATATAGCACAGTATGGAGAGAGGATCAGGAGACTACACGTAGCATATACAGCATGGAGTACAGTATGGAGCACAGCATGGCAGGAGACTACCGCATGCATACATATAGTACAGTATGGAGAGAGGCAGGAGACTACACGTAGCATACATATAGTACAGCATGGAGAGGGAGCAGGAGACCACATATGCACATATAGTACAGTATGGAGAGGAGGCAGGGAGACTCAGACACATATGGTACAGTATGGAGAGGCATGGGAGACTACACGTAGCATACATATAGTACAGTATGGAGAGGCAGGAGACTACACATAGCATACAGGATAGTACAGTATGGACAGAGGCAGGAGACTACACTGAGCATACATATAGTACAGTATGGAGAGAGGCAGGAGACTACACGTAGCATACATATAGTACAGTATGGAAGGCAGGAGACTACACATAGCATACATATAGTACAGTATGGAGAGAGGCAGGAGACTACACGTAGCATACATAACACTAGTACAGTATGGAGAGAGGCAGGAGACTACACGTAGCATACATATAGTACAGTATGGAGAGAGGCAGGGAGGCCCACGTAGCATACATATAGTACAGTATGGAGAGAGGCAGGAGACTACACGTAGCATACATATAGTACAGTATGGAGAGGCAGGGAGACTACACGTAGCATACATATAGTACAGTATGGAGAGAGGCAGGAGCTACACGTAGCATACATATAGTACAGTATGGAGAGAGGCAGGGAGACTACACGTAGCATACATATAGTACAGTATGGAGAGAGGCAGGAGACTACACATAGCATACATATAGTACAGTATGGAGAGAGGCAGGAGACTACACGTAGCATACATATAGTACAGTATGGAGAGAGGCAGGAGACTACACGTAGCATACATATAGTACAGTATGGTGAGAGCAGGAGACTACACATAGCATACATATAGTACAGTATGGAGAGGCAGGGAGACTAGACATACACATAGCATACATATAGTACAGTATGGAGAGAGGCAGGAGACTACACATAGCATACATATAGTACAGTATGGAGAGGGCAGGCATACATAGTACAGTATGGAGAGAGGCAGAGACTACACATAGCATACATATAGTACAGTATGGAGAGAGGCAGGAGACTACACAGAGCATACATATAGTACAGTATGGAGAGAGGCAGGAGACTACACGTAGCATACATATAGTACAGTATGGAGAGAGGCAGGAGACTACACGTAGCATACATATAGTACAGTATGGAGAGAGGCAGGTGAGACTACACGTAGCATACATATAGTACAGTATGGAGAGGCAGGTGGGAGACTACACGTAGCATACATATAGTACAGTATGGAGAGAGGCAGGAGACTACACGTAGCATACATATAGTACAGTATGGAGAGAGGCAGGAGACTACACGTAGCATACATATAGTACAGTATGGAGAGAGGCAGGAGACTACACGTAGCATACATATAATACAGTATGGAAGGTGAGGAGACTACACGTAGCATACATATAATACAGTATGGAGAGAGGCAGGGAGACTACACGTAGCATACATATAGTACAGTATGGAGAGAGGCAGGAGACTACACGCAGCATACATATAGTACAGTATGGAGAGAGGCAGGGAGACTACACGTAGCATACATATAGTACAGTATGGAGAGAAGGCAGGAGGACTACACGTAGCATACATATAGTACAGTATGGAGAGAGGCAGGAGACTACACGTAGCATACATATAGTACAGTATGGAGAGAGGCAGGAGACTACACAGAGCATACATATAGTACAGTATGGAGAGGCAGGAGACTACACAGAGCATACATATAGTACAGTATGGAGAGAGGCAGGTGACTACATAGCATACATATAGCACGGTATGGAGAGAGGCAGGAGACTACACGAGCATACATATAGTACAGTATGGAGAGAGGCAGGAGACTACACATAGCATACATATAGCACAGTATGGAGAGAGGGCAGGTGACTACACATAGCATACATAAGGTACAGTATGGAGAGAGGCAGGAGACTACACGTAGCATACATATAGTACAGTATGGAGAGAGGCAGGAGACTACACGTAGCATACATATAGTACAGTATGGAGAGAGGCAGGAGACTACACGTAGCATACATATAGTACAGTATGGAGAGGCAGGTGAGAGACTACACGTAGCATACATATAGTACAGTATGGAGAGAGGCAGGAGACTACACGTAGCATACATATAGTACAGTATGGAGAGATGCAGGAGACTACACGTAGCATACATATAGTACAGTATGGAGAGATGCAGGATACTACACGTAGCATACATATAGTACAGTATGGAGAGAGGCAGGAGACTACACCTAGCATACATATAGTACAGTATGGAGAGGCAGGTGAGGCTACACGAGCATACATATAGTACAGTATGGAGAGAGGCAGGAGACTACACGTAGCATACATATAGTACAGTATGGAGAGAGGCAGGAGACTACACATAGCATACATATAGTACAGTATGGAGAGAGCAGGAGACTACACGTAGCATACATATAGTACAGTATGGAGAGGCAGGAGACTACACATAGCATACATATAGTACAGTATGGAGAGAGGCAGGAGACTACACCTAAGCATACATATAGTACAGTATGGAGAGAGGCAGGAGACTACACGTAGCATACATATAGTACAGTATGGAGAGGCAGGAGACTACACGTAGCATACATATAGTACAGTATGGAGAGAGGCAGGGAGACTACACGTAGCACATACATATAGTACAGTATGGAGAGAGGCAGGAGACTACGTAGCATACATATAGTACAGTATGAAGAGGCAGGAGACTACACGTAGCATACATATAGTACAGTATGGAGAGGGCAGGAGACTAAACGGGGCATACATATAGTACAGTATGGAGGAGGCAGGAGACTACATGTAGCATACATATAGTACAGTATGGAGAGAGGCAGGAGACTACACATAGCATACATATAGTACAGTATGGAGAGAGGCAGGAGACTACACGTAGCATACATATAGTACAGTACGGAGAGAGGCAGGAGACTACACGTAGCATACATATAGTACAGTATGGAGAGAGGGCAGGAGACTACACGTAGCATACATATAGTACAGTATGGAGAGAGGCAGGAGACTACACGTAGCATACATATAGTACAGTATGGAGAGAGGCAGGAGACTGACACGTAGCATACATATAGTACAGTATGGAGAGAGGCAGACTGACTACACGTAGCATACATATAGTACAGTATGGAGAGAGGCAGGAGGCTACACGTAGCATACATATAGTACAGTATGGAGAGGCAGGAGACTACACGTAGCATACATATAGTACAGTATGGAGAGAGGCAGGAGACTACACGTAGCATACATATAGTACAGTATGGAGAGAGCAGGAGACTACACGTAGCATACATATAGTACAGTATGGAGAGAGGCAGGAGACTACACGTAGCATACATATAGTACAGTATGGAGAGATCAGGAGACTACACGTAGCATACATATAGTACAGTATGGAGAGAGGCAGGAGACTACACGTAGCATACATATAGTACAGTATGGAGAGAGGCAGGAGACTACACATAGCATACATATAGTACAGTATGGAGAGATCAGGAGACTACACGTAGCATACATATAGTACAGTATGGAGAGATCAGGAGACTACACGGAGACTAGTATACATATAGTACAGTATGGAGAGGCAGGGAGACTACACGTAGCATACATATAGTACAGTATGGAGAGAGGCAGGAGACTACACGTAGCATACATATAGTACAGTATGGAGAGGCAGGAGACTACACGTAGCATACATATAGTACAGTATGGAGAGAGGCAGGAGACTGACTACGTAGCATACATATAGTACAGTATGGAGAGAGGCAGGAGACTACACGTAGCATACATATAGTACAGTATGGAGAGAGGCAGGAGACTACATTAGCATACATATAGTACAGTATGGAGAGAGGCAGGAGACTACACGTAGCATACATATAGTACAGTATGGAGAGAGGCAGGAGACTACACGTAGCATACATATAGTACAGTATGGAGAGAGGCAGGAGACTACACGTAGCATACATATAGTACAGTATGGAGAGAGGCAGGAGACTACACGTAGCATACATATAGTACAGTATGGAGAGATCAGGAGACTACACGTAGCATACATATAGTACAGTATGGAGAGAGGCAGGAGACTACACGTAGCATACATATAGTACAGTATGGAGAGAGGCAGAGACTACACGTAGCATACATATAGTACAGTATGGAGAGAGGCAGGAGACTACACGTAGCATACATATAGTACAGTATGGAGAGGGCAGGAGATACACGTAGCATACATATAGTACAGTATGGAGAGAGGCAGGAGACTACACGTAGCATACATATAGTACAGTATGGAGAGATCAGGAGACTACACGTAGCATACATATAGTACAGTATGGAGAGAGGCAGGAGACTACACATTAGCATACATATAGTACAGTATGGAGAGAGGCAGGAGACTACACATAGCATACATATAGTACAGTATGGAGAGAGGCAGGAGACTACACGTAGCATACATATAGTACAGTATGGAGAGAGGCAGGAGACTACACGTAGCATACATATAGTACAGTATGGAGAGAGGCAGGAGACTACACATAGCATACATATAGTACAGTATGGAGAGAGGCAGGAGACTACACATAGCATACATATAGTACAGTATGGAGAGAGGCAGGAGACTACACGTAGCATACATATAGTACAGTATGGAGAGAGGCAGGAGACTACACGTAGCATACATATAGTACAGTATGGAGAGAGGCAGGAGACTACACGTAGCATACATATAGTACAGTATGGAGAGAGGCAGGAGACTACACGTAGCATACATATAGTACAGTATGGAGAGAGGCAGGAGACTACACGTAGCATACATATAGTACAGTATGGAGAGGCAGGAGACTACACGTAGCATACATATAGTACAGTATGGAGAGAGGCAGGAGACTACACGTAGCATACATATAGTACAGTATGGAGAGAGGCAGGAGACTACACGTAGCATACATATAGTACAGTATGGAGAGAGGCAGGAGACTACACGTAGCATACATATAGTACAGTATGGAGAGAGGCAGGAGACTACACGTAGCATACATATAGTACAGTATGGAGAGAGGCAGGAGACTACACGTAGCATACATATAGTACAGTATGGAGAGAGGCAGGAGACTACACGTAGCATACATATAGTACAGTATGGAGAGAGGCAGGAGACTACACGTAGCATACATATAGTACAGTATGGAGAGAGGCAGGAGACTACACGTAGCATACATATAGTACAGTATGGAGAGAGGCAGGAGACTACACGTAGCATACATATAGTACAGTATGGAGAGAGGCAGGAGACTACACGTAGCATACATATAGTACAGTATGGAGAGAGGCAGGAGACTACACGTAGCATACATATAGTACAGTATGGAGAGAGGCAGGAGACTACACGTAGCATACATATAGTACAGTATGGAGAGAGGCAGGAGACTACACGTAGCATACATATAGTACAGTATGGAGAGAGGCAGGAGACTACACGTAGCATACATATAGTACAGTATGGAGAGAGGCAGGAGACTACACGTAGCATACATATAGTACAGTATGGAGAGAGGCAGGAGACTACACATAGCATACATATAGTACAGTATGGAGAGAGGCAGGAGACTACACGTAGCATACATATAGTACAGTATGGAGAGATCAGGAGACTACACGTAGCATACATATAGTACAGTATGGAGAGAGGCAGGAGACTACACGTAGCATACATATAGTACAGTATGGAGAGAGGCAGGAGACTACACATAGCATACATATAGTACAGTATGGAGAGAGGCAGGAGACTACACGTAGCATACATATAGTACAGTATGGAGAGAGGCAGGAGACTACACGTAGCATACATATAGTACAGTATGGAGAGAGGCAGGAGACTACACATAGCATACATATAGTACAGTATGGAGAGAGGCAGGAGACTACACGTAGCATACATATAGTACAGTATGGAGAGAGGCAGGAGACTACACGTAGCATACATATAGTACAGTATGGAGAGAGGCAGGAGACTACACGAGCATACATATAGTACAGTATGGAGAGAGGCAGGAGACTACACGTAGCATACATATAGTACAGTATGGAGAGAGGCAGGAGACTACACGTAGCATACATATAGTACAGTATGGAGAGGCAGGAGACTACACGTAGCATACATATAGTACAGTATGGAGAGAGGCAGGAGACTACACGGAGCATACATATAGTACAGTATGGAGAGAGGCAGGAGACTACACATAGCATACATATAGTACAGTATGGAGAGAGGCAGGAGACTACACGTAGCATACATATAGTACAGTATGGAGAGAGGCAGGAGACTACACATAGCATACATATAGTACAGTATGGAGAGAGGCAGGAGACTACACGTAGCATACATATAGTACAGTATGGAGAGAGGCAGGAGACTACACATAGCATACATATAGTACAGTATGGAGAGATCAGGAGACTACACGTAGCATACATATAGTACAGTATGGAGAGAGGCAGGAGACTACACGTAGCATACATATAGTACAGTATGGAGAGAGGCAGGAGACTACACGTAGCATACATATATGTACAGTATGGATGAGAGAGGCAGGAGACTACACGTAGCATACATATAGTACAGTATGGAGAGAGGCAGGAGACTACACGTAGCATACATATAGTACAGTATGGAGAGAGGCAGGAGACTACACGTAGCATACATATAGTACAGTATGGAGAGAGGCAGGAGACTACACGTAGCATACATATAGTACAGTATGGAGAGAGGCAGAGACCACACGTAGCATACATATAGTACAGTATGGAGAGAGGCAGGAGACTACACGTAGCATACATATAGTACAGTATGGAGAGAGGCAGGAGACTACACATAGCATACATATAGTACAGTATGGAGAGAGGCAGGAGACTACACGTAGCATACATATAGTACAGTATGGAGAGAGGCAGGAGACTACACGAGCATACATATAGTACAGTATGGAGAGAGGCAGGAGACTACACGTAGCATACATATAGTACAGTATGGAGAGAGGCAGGAGACTACACGTAGCATACATATAGTACAGTATGGAGAGAGGCAGGAGACTACACGTAGCATACATATAGTACAGTATGGAGAGAGGCAGGAGACTACACGTAGCATACATATAGTACAGTATGGAGAGGGCAGGAGACTACACGTAGCATACATATAGTACAGTATGGAGAGAGGCAGGAGACTACACGTAGCATACATATAGTACAGTATGGAGAGAGACTACACGCAGTACAGGGAGACTACACGTAGCATACATATAGTACAGTATGGAGAGAGGCAGGAGACTACACGGAGCATACATATAGTACAGTATGGAGAGAGGCAGGAGACTACACGTAGCATACATATAGTACAGTATGGAGAGAGGCAGGAGACTACACATAGCATACATATAGTACAGTATGGAGAGAGGCAGGAGACTACACGTAGCATACATATAGTACAGTATGGAGAGAGGCAGGAGACTACACGTAGCATACATATAGTACAGTATGGAGAGAGGCAGGAGACTACACGTAGCATACATATAGTACAGTATGGAGAGAGGCAGGAGACTACACGTAGCATACATATAGTACAGTATGGAGAGAGGCAGGAGACTACACGTAGCATACATATAGTACAGTATGGAGAGAGGCAGGAGACTACACGTAGCATACATATAGTACAGTATGGAGAGAGGCAGGAGACTACACGTAGCATACATATAGTACAGTATGGAGAGAGGCAGGAGACTACACGTAGCATACATATAGTACAGTATGGAGAGAGGCAGGAGACTACACGTAGCATACATATAGTACAGTATGGAGAGAGGCAGGAGACTACACGTAGCATACATATAGTACAGTATGGAGAGAGGCAGGAGACTACACGTAGCATACATATAGTACAGTATGGAGAGAGGCAGGAGACTACACGAGCATACATATAGTACGGTATGGAGAGAGGCAGGAGACTACACGTAGCATACATATAGTACAGTATGGAGAGAGGCAGGAGACTACACGTAGCATACATATAGTACAGTATGGAGAGAGGCAGGAGACTACACATAGCATACATATAGTACAGTATGGAGAGAGGCAGGAGACTACACATAGCATACATATAGTACAGTATGGAGAGAGGCAGGAGACTACACGTAGCATACATATAGTACAGTATGGAGAGAGGCAGGAGACTACACATAGCATACATATAGTACAGTATGGAGAGAGGCAGGAGACTACACATAGCATACATATAGTACAGTATGGAGAGAGGCAGGAGACTACACATAGCATACATATAGTACAGTATGGAGAGAGGCAGGAGACTACACATAGCATACATATAGTACAGTATGGAGAGAGGCAGGAGACTACACATAGCATACATATAGTACAGTATGGAGAGAGGCAGGAGACTACACATAGCATACATATAGTACAGTATGGAGAGAGGCAGGAGACTACACGTAGCATACATATAGTACAGTATGGAGTGAGGCAGGAGACTACACATAGCATACATATAGTACAGTATGGAGAGAGGCAGGAGACTACACGTAGCATACATATAGTACAGTATGGAGAGATCAGGAGACTACACCTAGCATACATATAGTACAGTATGGAGAGAGGCAGGAGACTACACGTAGCATACATATAGTACAGTATGGAGAGAGGCAGGAGACTACACGTAGCATACATATAGTACAGTATGGAGAGAGGCAGGAGACTACACGGAGCATACATATAGTACAGTATGGAGAGAGGCAGGAGACTACACGTAGCATACATATAGTACAGTATGGAGAGAGGCAGGAGACTACACATAGCATACATATAGTACAGTATGGAGAGAGGCAGGAGACTACACGTAGCATACATATAGTACAGTATGGAGAGAGGCAGGAGACTACACGTAGCATACATATAGTACAGTATGGAGAGAGGCAGGAGACTACACGTAGCATACATATAGTACAGTATGGAGAGAGGCAGGAGACTACACGTAGCATACATATAGTACAGTATGGAGAGAGGCAGGAGACTACACGTAGCATACATATAGTACAGTATGGAGAGAGGCAGGGAGACTACACGTAGCATACATATAGTACAGTATGGAGAGAGGCAGGAGACTACACATAGCATACATATAGTACAGTATGGAGAGAGCAGGAGACTACACGTAGCATACATATAGTACAGTATGGAGAGAGGCAGGAGACTACACGTAGCATACATATAGTACAGTATGGAGAGAGGAGTGTGGGGTCATCTGTTGTGGTGGAAGACTTTTATTTGGACATGCTGTCTTTGTAGCAGTGCATTGGCTTACATGCTTCACAGGGTTTATGGGAGGAACAGAGCAGTGAACTGTGACTCCATAAAACACAACAACGGCACATAATGTCTTCAGCTCCTTTAGAATAGAAATTGTAGCAATATGAGCGTCAACATAGTGAACTTGGTTTTTAGGATAGGAGAAGTTTCAAATGAGACAGTATCAAACAGGAACTGGGCCTCTGTGATTTAAGATGGCGCAGACGAGTGACATTGCCATCTTGCTAGCTCACTTTGTTTGAATGTGTATTGCACTGTTGAGGAAGAGCTTGCAAGTAGAGCATTTCACTGTCCAGTTTACACCCTCTCTCCTGTCCTGCTTACACCTTGTATCCTGTCCTGTTTACACTCTGTATCCTGTCCTGTTTACAACGTGAATCCTGTCCTGTTACCACTCTGGATCCTGGCCTGTTACCACCCTGGATCCTGTCCTGTTACCACCCTGGATCCTGTCCTGTTTACATCCTGAATCCTGTCCTGTTTACACTCTGTATCCTGTCCTGTTTACAACGTGAATCCTGTCCTGTTACCACTCTGGATCCTGGCCTGTTACCACCCTGGATCCTGCCCTGTTACCACCCTGTATCCTGTCCTGTTTACATCCTGTATCCTGTCCTGTTTACACTCTTGTATCCTGTCCTGTTTACAACGTGAATCCTGTCCTGTTACCACCCTGGATCCTGTCCTGTTACCACCCTGGATCCTGTCCTTTTTACACCCTGTATCCTGTCCTGTTTACACCCTGTATCCTGTCCTGTTACCACCCTGTATCCTGTCCTGTTTACAACGTGAATCCTGTCCTGTTTACACTCTGTATCCTGTCCTGTTTACACTCTGTATCCTGTCCTGTTTCCATCATGTATCCTGTCCTGTTTACAACCTGTATCTTATAACCTGTATCTTGTATCCTGTTTACACCCTGTATCCTGTCCTGTTTACAATGTGAATCCTGTCCTGTTTACATTTCCTGTTTCCTGTCGTGTTTCCATCCTGTATCCTGTCCTGTTTCCAACCTGTATCCTATCCTGTTTATACCCTGTATCCTGTATCCTGTTTAGATCCTGCGTGCTGTCGTGTTTACACAGTGTATCCTGTCCGGTTTACATTATGTATCTCGTATCTTGTTTACACCCTGTATCCTGTTCTGTTTACATCCTGTATCCTGTATCTGTTTTACATCCTGTATCCTCTTTATCCTGTCCTATTTACACCCTGTATCCTGTTCTGTTTACATCCTGTATCCTGTATCCTGTATCCTGTCCTGTTTACACCATGTATCCTGTATCCTGTATCCTTTTTACACCCTGTATCCTGTATCCTGTCCTATTTACACCCTGTATCCTGTTCTGTTTACACCATGTATCCTGTATCCTGTTTCCATCCTGTATCCTGTTTACATTCTCTATCCTGTATCCTCTTTACATCCTCTATCCTGTATCCTGTTTACAGCCTGCATCCTGTCCTGTTTACAACCTGTATCCTGTATCCTGTTTTACACCCTGTATCCTGTCCTGTTTACACCCTGTATCCTGTTCTGTTTACACCATGTATCCTGTCCTGTTTCCATCCTGTATCCTGTATCCTGTTTACACCTGTATCTTGTCCTGTTTTACACCCTGTATCCTGTTCTGTTTATACCCTGTATCCTGTATCCTGTATCCTGTATCCTGTATCCTGTATCCTGTCCTGTTTACACCATGTATCCTGTATCCTGTTTCCATCATGTATCCTGTATCCTGTATTCTGTTTACATCCTCTATCCTGTATCCTGTTTACACCCTGTATCCTGTCCTGTTTACACCATGTATCCTGTCCTGTTTCCATCCTGTATCCTGTATCCTGTTTACACCCTGTATCCTGTCCTGTTTACACCATGTATCCTGTATCCTGTTTCCATCATGTATCCTGTATCCTGTATTCTGTTTACACCATGTATCCTGTATCCTGTTTCCATCATGTATCCTGTATCCTGTCCTGTTCACACTTTGTATCATGCATCCTATTTCCATCCTGTATCCTGTATCCTGTGTCCTGTATCCTGTATCCTGTATCCTGTATCCTGTTTCCATTCTGTATCCTGTCCTGTTTACAACCTGTATCTTATAACCTGTATCTTGTATCCTGTTTACACCATGTATCCTGTCCTGTTTACAATGTGAATCCTGTACTGTTACCACCCTGTATCCTGTCCTGTTTACACCCTGTATCCTGTCCTGTTTACACCCTGTATCCTGTCCTGTTTCCATCCTGTATCCTGTCCTGTTTCCATCCTGTATCCTGTCCTGTTTCCAACCTGTATCCTATCCTGTTTATACCCTATATCCTGTATCCTGTTTAGATCCTGCGTGCTGTCGTGTTTACACAGTGTATCCTGTCCGGTTTACATTATGTATCTCGTATCTTGTTTACACCCTGTATCCTGTTCTGTTTACATCCTGTATCCTGTATCCGTTTTACATCCTGTATCCTCTTTATCCTGTCCTATTTACACCCTGTATCCTGTTCTGTTTACATCCTGTATCCTGTATCATGTCCTGTTTACACCATGTATCCTGTATCCTGTATCCTTTTTACACCCTGTATCCTGTATCCTGTCCTATTTACACCCTGTATCCTGTTCTGTTTACATCCTGTATCCTGTATCCTGTCCTGTTTACACCATGTATCCTGTATCCTGTTTCCATCCTGTATCCTGTATCCTGTTTACATTCTCTATCCTGTATCCTCTTTACATCCTCTATCCTGTATCCTGTTTACACCCTGCATCCTGTCCTGTTTACAACCTGTATCCTGTATCCTGTTTACACCCTGTATCCTGTCCTGTTTACACCCTGTATCCTGTTCTGTTTACACCATGTATCCTGTCCTGTTTCCATCCTGTATCCTGTATCCTGTTTACACCCTTTATCTTGTCCTGTTTACACCCTGTATCCTGTTCTGTTTATAACCTGTATCCTGTATCCCGTATCCTGTATCCTGTCGTGTTTACACCATGTATCCTGTATCCTGTTTCCATCATGTATCCTGTATCCTGTATTCTGTTTACATCCTCTATCCTGTATCCTGTTTACACCCTGTATCCTGTCCTGTTTACACCTTGTATCCTGTCCTGTTTCCATCCTGTATCCTGTATCCTGTTTACACCCTGTATCCTGTTCTGTTTATACCCTGTATCCTGTATCCTGTATCCTGTATCCTGTCCTGTTTACACCATGTATCCTGTATCCTGTTTCCATCATGTATCCTGTATCCTGTATTCTGTTTACACCATGTATCCTGTTTCCTGTTTCCATCATGTATCCTGTATCCTGTCCTGTTCACACTTTGTATCATGCATCCTATTTCCATCCTGTATCCTGTATCCTGTGTCCTGTATCCTGTATCCTGTATCCTGTATCCTGTATCCTGTTTCCATCCTGTATCCTGTCCTGTTTACAACCTGTATCTTATAACCTGTATCTTGTATCCTGTTTACACCATGTATCCTGTCCTGTTTACAATGTGAATCCTGTACTGTTACCACCCTGTATCCTGTCCTGTTTACACCCTGTATCCTGTCCTGTTTCCATCCTGTATCCTGTCCTGTTTCCATCCTGTATCCTGTCCTGTTTCCATCCTGTATCCTGTCCTGTTTCCAACCTGTATCCTATCCTGTTTATACCCTGTATCCTGTATCCTGTTTAGATCCTGCGTGCTGTCCTGTTTACACAGTGTATCCTGTCCGGTTTACATCCTGCATCCTGTATCCTGTTTACACCCTGTATCCTGTATCCTATTTACACCCTGTATCCTGTTATGTTTACATCCTGTATCCTGTATCCTGTATTCTGTTTACACCCTGTATCCTGTATCCTGTCCTATTTACACCCTGTATCCTGTATCCTGTTTACATTCTCTATCCTGTATCCTCTTTACATCCTCTATCCTGTATCCTGTTTACACCCTGTATCCTGTCCTGTTTACAACCTGTATCCTGTATCCTGTATACACCCTGTATCCTGTATCCTGTTTACACCCTGTATCCTGTCCTGTTTCCATCCTGTATCCTGTATCCTGTTTACACCCTGTATCCTGTTCTGTTTATACCCTGTATCCTGTATCCTGTATCCTGTTTACACCATGTATCCTGTATCCTGTTTCCATCATGTATCCTGTATCCTGTATTCTGTTTACACCATGTATCCTGTATCCTGTATTCTGTTTCCATCATGTATCCTGTATCCTGTCCTGTTCACACTTTGTATCATGCATTCTATTTCCATCCTGTATCCTGTATCCTGTATCCTGTTTCCATCCTGGATCCTGTCCTGTTTACACCATGTATCCTGTATCCTGTTTCCATCCTGTATCCTGTATCCCGTTTACATTCTCTATCCTGTATCCTCTTTACATCCTCTATCCTGTATCCTTTTTACACCATGTATCCTGTCCTATTTACAACCTGTATCTTATAACCTGTATCCCATATCCTGATTACACCCGGTATCCTGTCCTGTTTACACCCTGTATCCTGTTTACACCCTGTATCCTGTCTATACCCTGAATCCTGTATCCTGTCCTGTTTACACAATGTATCCTGTATCCTGTTTACATCATGTATCCTGAATCCTGTTTACATCCTGTATCCTGTTTACATTCTCTATCCTGTATCCTCTTTACATCCTCTATCCTGTATCATTTTTACACCATGTATTCTGTATCCTGTTTACATCATGTATCCTGTATCCTGTATCCTGTTTCCATCCTGTATCCTGTATCCTGTTTACATTCTCTATCCTGTATCCTTTTTACATCATGTATCCTGTCCTGTTTACAACCTGTATCTTATAACCTGTATCCTGTATCCTGTTTACACCCTGTATCCTGTCCTGTTTACACCCTGTATCCTGTCCTGTTTATACCCTGAATCCTGTATCCTGTCCTGTTTACACCATGTATCTTGTATCCTGTTTACATCATGTATCCTGTCCTGTTTACATCATGTATCCTGTATCCTGTCCTGTTTACACTATGTATCCTGTATCCTGTTTACATCATGTATCCTGTATCCTGTCCTGTTTACACTATGTATCCTGTCCTGTTTATGCACGTGACCAATAAACATTTGATTTGACCCATGACTATTTGTTGGTGTGAAGGTGTGTGTACTGTACATTTATATGTGTGTGAGTGTGTGTGTGTCAGTGTACATGAGTGTGTGTGTGTGTGAATGTGTGACTCTGTGTGAGTGCATGTGTGTGAGTGCGTGTGTGTGAGCTCATTCACTCCTTCATTCTCTCTTCTCCACTGTGCTCACTGTTCACAGTTCGTCGCTTGGAGGGCGGGTCGACTCGACTGGCTGCCTTCACCAATTGGCTGTTGACTGGTAGATAGCATAGCAGCAGCATCAGTGGCACATCCAGAGGCGAAGTCACACTCCACCAATAGACTCACACAGAGAAGAGCCATCTGCTTCCCTCTCTAAACTTTGCAACAAAGACACAAGGCTTTCAAAAGTTCCCCAAATAGGAGAAATGCATTCGGACTAATTTCACACTAAGTTTGGGTCTAATTTCCCACTGTTAGGTATATGATTGGATTTTTTCCCCATGCAGAGTGCAGACCTCAATGTGTCTAATATAGATTCAGATGGCACTGCGTGAGAGATGTTTCCTGTGAAATATTCAAAAATATTTGAACAAAAATATAAACGCAGCATGCAACAATTTCAACAATTTACTGAGTTACAGTTCATATAAGGAAATCAGTCAACTGAAGTAAATAAATTAGGCCCTAATGTATGGATTTCACATGACTGGGTAGGGGCGCAGCCATGGGTTGGCCTGGGAGGGCATAGGCCCACCCACTTGGGAGCCAGGCCCAGCAAAACAAAAGGGCTTTATTACAGACAGAAATTCTCCTCAGTTTTATTAGCTGTCTGTTGGCTGGTCTCAGACAATCCCGCAGGTGAAGAAGCCCGGATGTAGAGGTCCTGGGCTGGCGTGGTTACATGTGGTCTGCGGTTGTGAAGCCGGTTGGATATACTGCCAAATTCCCTAAAATTACTTTGGAGGTGTCTTATGGAGAGAAATTAATATTAAATTATCTGGCAACAGCTCTGGTAGACATGCCAATTGTATGCTCCCTCAAAACTTGAGACATTTGTAGCATTGTGTTGTGTGACAAAACTACACATTTTAGAGTGTCCTTTTATTTCCCCCAGCACAAGGTGCACTTGTGTACTGATCATGCAATTTAATCAGCTTCTTGATATGGCAAACCAGTCAGGTGGATGGATTATTTTGGCAAAGGAGAAATGCTTACTAACAGGGTAAACACATTTGTGCACAACATTTTAGAGAAATGAGCTCTTTGTGCGTATGGAACATTTCTGTGATCTTTAATTTCAGCTCATGAAACATGGGACCAATATTATTATTTTTAAATTTTTATTTCACCTTTATTTAACCAGGTAGGCTAGTTGAGAACAAGTTCTCATTTACAACTGCGACCTGGCCAAGATAAAGCATAGCAGTGTGAACAGACAACACAGAGTTACACATGGAGTAAACAATTAACAAGTCAATAACACAGTGGAAACAAGAAGAAAAAAAAGAGTCTATATACATTGTGTGCAAAAGGCATGAGGAGGTAGGCGAATAATTACAATTTAGCAGATTAACACTGGAGTGATAAATGATCAGATGGTCATGTACAGGTAGAGATATTGGTGTGCAAAAGAGCAGAAAAGTAAATAAATATAAACAGTATGGGGATGAGGTAGGTCAAATTGGGTGGGCTATTTACCGATAGACTATGTACAGCTGCAGCGATCGGTTAGCTGCTCAGATAGCAGATGTTTGAAGTTGATGAGGGAGATAAAAGTCTCCAACTTCAGCGATTTTTGCAATTCGTTCCAGTCACAGGCAGCAGAGAACTGGAACGAAAGGCGGCCAAATGAGGTGTTGGCTTTAGGGATGATCAGTGAGATACACCTGCTGGAGCGCGTGCTACGGGTGGGTGTTGCCATCGTGACCAGTGAACTGAAATAAGGCGGAGCTTTACCTAGCATGGACTTGTAGATGACCTGGAGCCAGTGGGTCTGGTGACGAATATGTAGCGAGAGCCTGCCGACTAGAGGATACAGGTCACAGTGGTGGGTGGTATAAGGTGCTTTAGTAACAAAACGGATGGCACTGTGATAAACTGCATCCAGTTTTCTGAGTAGAGTATTGGAAGCTATTTTGTAGATGACATCGCCGAAGTCGAGGATCGGTAGGATAGTCAGTTTTACTAGGGTAAGTTTGGCGGCGTGAGTGAAGGAGGCTTTGTTGCGGAATAGAAAGCCGACTCTAGATTTGATTTTAGATTGGAGATGTTTGATATGAGTCTGGAAGGAGAGTTTACAGTCTAGCCAGACACCTAGGTACTTATAGATGTCCACATATTCTAGGTCGGAACCATCCAGGGTGGTGATGCTAGTCGGGCGTGCGGGTGCAGGCAGCGAACGTTGAAAAGCATGCATTTGGTTTTACTAGCGTTTAAGAGCAGTTGGAGGCCACATTATACATGTTGCGTTTATATTTTTGTTCCATATAACTCTCTTAGAGGATAAGCAATAAAGAGAAATACAGGTGGTTAAGTGTGTGTGTGAGTGTGTGTGTGTGTGTGTGCGTGAGTGTGTGTGTGTGTGCGTGTAAGAACAACATTAATAATGACCGTGTTATCTGATTGTGTTATTGTGGGTCATTCTGTGTGCAGTACAGTAGGTGTCAACCAGCTGCAGGACGTTCAATAAGGACTTCCTGTCCTGTTCCTGTCCTCCCACTCACTCAGTGGCAGCCTGCAGCCACCACCCACGTACCTCTGGTCATGGTGCATCACTAATGTACCACCACCGGTCCTAATGTACCACCACTGGCCCTGCAGCAGGGAACGCTACAGAAACACTTTACACACTTCACTTTACAATCAACTCAAACACTTGATGTTAGCATTATCTTTGTGACAAGACATCGGAGACGTTGGTGGACCAGGCTTGAACTTGAACCCCAATGACCTTACACTGGTTTATTGTGTCAATCTGTCTTACACAAACTCCAAAGTGATTTCTCTCTCTCTCTCTCTCTCGCTCGCTCGCTCTCTCTCTCACTCCCTCGCTCTCTCTCACTCGCTCGCTCTCTCTCACTCGCTCAGCTCTCTCTCACTCGCTCGCTCTCTCACTCGCTCGCTCTCTCTCACTCGCTCTTTCAGGTCCCATATTATGACATATTTAATATATTCTAGAGGAGTGCTCTGCCAAAATACTCTGTTTATATTATGAGTGAAGAATGCAAGTACATGGACCCTAATGCCCTAACATGTGAGGTTGGAACTGATACAGTATTAAGCCATAACATTATGCTTCTGCTATTCCCGACAAGGACGTTTTGAGGCAGAATGAAATACTACTCTGTTCAAATAAATCTCTACTAATGACATGAAATATGTTTACATTTTGACACATCCTCTCTGTAACACCACTTAGGATGGAAAACAGAACCACAATTGTGGTTGTGCTCCTGTCTACCATAAACAGTGTACTCTTCAGTGTCGATAACATATAACAGTGGTGTGTGGATTTGCAGTATCACACCACACGACCGCCAGTCTTCCTCTTCACTGATAACTCAGTTGATATACAGCATCTGACTAGGAATTCCTACCAACTCATCTATGTAGTGTATCGAGAAGAGGGCAGCTCTAAATCACTGGCTTGGTTCAGATGCAGTTCAGTGGAGGTTGGTTCACAGGGTTTCTGCCTTTGGACCCAGCTACCAGCTAGATAAGGCCGATTTATGCCCTATGGAGACGGATGATTTGGAGCATAGCGCAGTGTCTCATTGTAGTTTTTCATGCAAAGTAGTGCCTCCTTGTAGTGCGCTCCGACATACTCCTGTGCCATGAAAATCCTAATGTGCTGTATCATTCCTCAGGACCAGCCCCACAGAATTAGCAGTTAGCCTAGTGGTTAGCTCTCAGGACCAGCTCCACAGAATTAGCAGTTAGCCTAGTGGTTAGCTCTTAAGACCAGCTCCACAGAATTAGCAGTTAGCCTAGTGGTTAGCTCTCAGGACCAGCTCCACAGAATTAGCAGTTAGCCTGGTGGTTTTAGCTCTCAGAACCAGCTCCACAGAATTAGCAGTTAGTCTAGTGGTTATCTAGTCTAGCAGTTAGCGTAGTGGTTAGCTCTCAGGACCAGCTCCACAGAATTAGCAGTTAGCGTATGGTTAGCTCTCCAGGACCAGCTCCACAGAATTAGCAATTAGCCTAGCGGTTAGCTCTCAGTACCAGCTCTACAGAGTTAGTGGTTGGCTAGCCTAGTGGTTCCACTCAGGACCAGCGCCACAAAGTTAGTGGTTAGCTAGCCTAGCGATAAGCTCTCATGACCAGCACCACAGAGTTAGCGGTTAGCCTAGCGGTTAGCTCTCAGGACCAGCACCTCCTAAAACACTCCCTTTTGATTTATTAGTACAAACCTCAGCACCCTCAGTCACAGGGCGCTGGCTTCCCACTGGACCACATATCTCCGCGGTGGACGAAAGGATAGGATCTACCTCATGTAGTCAGAGGTCTGGTGACCTCACAGTTTGTCGTCCACAAAGGGGATACACTGCAAATATATCTGGAATTCTGTCAAGCACATACCTCTATGTCAACAATGGTACCTAGATACCAATTACAAACAAGAGATGTATTTGAGTTTTATTCTGTTTTTGCCAAAGGATAAAATCCAGTACCTGTGAGAGCTTACAGAGTCAGAAGCGGAGCCTTTACTGTAATGTGTTTGTTGGTTCTGTTGGTGACCATCTACAGCTGCCATGGAAACCTTAACAATAGTAGTCCATTTAGAATCGCCATGGGACCGAGCTCTCTACCTTTTACAAGAGCCAGCCACGCTGATAACCTGACCCCTCCCCACACACACACACACACACACACACACACACACACACACACACACACACACACACACACACACACACACACACACACACACACACACACACACACACACACACACACACACACACACACACACACACACACACACACACACACACACACACACACACACACATCAATACCAGGCAGAACATTAAACATTCTCAGAAAGTTGTGAGAAGGGTAATGAGTACCAAATGATTACCTAAGCCAACGGGACTATATACAAATGCCTGCAGAACCTTTGGCGTTAGCTGGGTGGTATCTCCACATTGAAGTCAAGCTGCTATTGAGACAAAGGTTGCTTGCATTATGAGTTGAAAGTTAATATGTCAAAAATTCCCAGCAGAAAGAATGACTCAATCTTGGTTAACCATTGTGATACAACATTAATGGGTAAGCTCTACTGACTATCTACAGGCAATAAGTAACATTTCACTACTAACTATCTACTAACCCTAACCCTTACCCTTACCCTTATTCTAAACCTAACCTTGACCGTAACCTTAACAAGCGGCTTCTTATCAACACATCATTTTGTTGACAGTATAACCATCCGGAGCAATCATTCTCAGGAGCTAGGCCTACATGAGAGCTTCATGACCCTACCTCCTCCTCCCCCCTCTTCTCCTTCCACTCCTCCTTATTCTCATACCACTGGTCTTACTTCATCACATCCTTGTTGACATTCTTCCTGCCGCGGCGGTGACAAAGCCTGTCTTTCATGTTGTCCCCAGCCTGGGCTGTGGCAAACAGCGCTGTCGCAATTGCCCAGAGCACCATCTGCCAGGGCCCCTTAGGCAGATGATAAAGTTAGCATCTTTCCACCGCATCCTCCTCATCCTACACACACACACACACACACACACACACACACACACACACACACACACACACACACACACACACACACACACACACACACACACACACACACACACACACACACACACACACACACACACTGTTCCAGGAACTGCAGGCGATGAGTCAGGGGACCAGCTGAGCTCCAAGCTATTGACCACAGGTTCACTACTACAGGGCTCCCCTAGGGATGAGTGCAGAGGGTGTGTGAGGGCAATGAGGGGCGAGCGAGGAGGAGGAGAGGGAGGGAAGGAGGGGTGAGGTGTGGGTGTACTCTGCCTGCAGGTGTTTGAGCTCCATTGCCCCTAAAGGTCATTTTTCATGTTGTTGAATTTAGATGCACTTTGATCTCTGAAATGGCTGCTGTCCTCACTGTGGCTGTGAGACTGCTACTGGGTTAAAAAATAACTCAAGTATTGTATCTACTACATAATTGTCTTTGTTACAAAGTGGTTACTATTTCTCTCAAACCTTTAAGAAGTTTGTCTTTAAGTTGGTGACAAAGAATGTGTTAATTCATCTACATTTACCTGGGAATTGGCAGGTGGTGCAATTAAATAGTCAGATATAGATTAATATTATCATATTCAGCTTAAAGCCTGATGTATCTTAACATGGCTAAGACAAATCTTAATGACAGCCAAAATCAGCCTCGATCTAATGTAGCAATCAGTCCCCAGATGATGAGCTGTGTCTGTTTTGAACCAAGGAGAAACAACTGCCACACGTCTCGATACCAGGACTAGAAAAAGACGCGTCAGGAGATATTTAATTAAGACAACAGTTCAATTAACAGCCTTAGCCAAGGTAAGTGGTCGGGGCTCTGTTGAACAAAAGCCTATACACTGTGAGTGTCCCAGTGCAGGACCAGGGTAGCTAAACCCTGCTGCAGGCCACATAATCCTACTTAATCGACAAACGGAAGTTCTTGGCTTATACTGCCTGGAAGGAGAGAGGACAGGAGTAGGACTTTGTATTTTCAGTTCTATCTTTAATTTCAGTACACTGATTTCAGGCAGGCTAATTTAAGATAATGAAGCTTTGAGCTATTTGGAAGAGGATCGAGTTAACCTAAGTTTTGAGAGGTACTGTGTAACCTGGACTTTAAGACACACACACACACACACACACACACACACACACACACACACACACACACACACACACACACACACACACACACACACACACACACACACACACACACACACACACACACACACACACACACACACACACACACACCACACACACACACACACACACACACACACACCTCTGTGTTAAACATTCACAAAGGTCCTTTGTTTCAGTTGAATATGTAGCCTACCATAGCCAGTTTGCCAGGTGAGGCTCAGCCCTGGACTCCTGGTTGGAGGTCTCTGGAGGTTGGAGATGGTGTGGGGGAACTCTGGCTATGTTTAGGCCTCCCAGAGTGTGCTATTACTTGGCAGAGAGATCTACTATGAGACCCCACTCAGTCAATTAGGACCCACGCGGCAGCAGTATAGAGCCCAATTAGCTGGCTTGCATTTCCAGGCTCTCTCTCCCTCCGTGGGGCTTTGGAGCCATTAGAGGTAATGGACACACACCTGATGACACGTCCATCATGATTAGATGCTGCGAGTATGTCTCTACCCTGGGGGAAGTCTGCCTGTGTGCAGGCCTGGCCCTGCTCCCAGACCTGTTTTGTAATGAGACTAGACAGTGCAGGTTGCACCCGGACCAGATCTCCTGTTCCATCTGAGATGACCTCGCATTTGAACCCACCTCCCCCCATGAGGAGATATGTCATACAGTCTCACCCAATAGCTCTGGGAATCATTTCTGCAGGGCCAATAAGAGAACATACTGGGAAATGGTATATTCCAGTGTGAGATCTGACTGTCTGCGCGAAGAGACAGCAACAGTCATGCGACTGCTGGAGACATGCAGTATGTCAACTTCATACTAATCTCAAATACAGCATCATTCCAAAACCACCAAACCCCTTTTTTCCAGTGGCATCTGAACTCAGGGCTGGGTTGTATAAATCAGATAGGATGACTTGCTGCTTGTCCATGGGGCAAGTGATGAGAGTTGTGTTGCCACATTCGGTCATACACTTCCCTGTTTGCTGTGTTACTTTGTCTGCCCACCAGCTGTGCTTCCAGACCATCTGGGCAACCACAGCCTCTTATGGCAGTGACGGCACACAGCAGTGCCCTGACTCCCCGGCCTGACCACCCCGGCTTCCTATCCCAGGCCCTCTGTGCCCAAGGTCGCAGCAGCACATCCTACAGATAA
>NC_068449.1:11344956-11369956 GCF_023373465.1 Oncorhynchus keta | reverse complement strand
ACGATTGACATCAGGGAAAGAGTGTGGTGATCATTCATGTTGATGATTGATGTTAATCTGCTAGTTAGCTAGCTCGGGCGCAATCAACATAAAGGGCAGACTGGGAAGATCGTCAGGTGCAACCAATGGATGGGTGGTGGCGAACTTTACGACTTCCAGGTATTGGGTTCTGAACAACAATGAAAATAACATAAACAATTATATATATATATATGAGAGAGAGAGATTTTTATTTGAATTTGAATTGTTGTTCGAACTTTTGGTGAAATTATACCACCACCTAAAATGTCACTTTGGAGACTGGAATGGCAAAGGGACATGTGCTTTGTGTGAGGATCGACGCTGGAGACAGGAAACAGGCACAGGGAGAACATGGATAACGGACATAAAACAGGACAGGAACAGCGTCTGTACAGGGGACAAAGAAACAACATCAGACACAGACATCAGACACTGTGCAGACACAGGGAACAAACAGAGAGATAAAGGGAACAAACAGAGAGATAAAGGGAACAAACAGAGAGATAAAGGGAACAAACAGAGAGATAAAGGGAACAAACAGAGAGATAAAGGGAACAAACAGAGAGATAAAGTGAACAAACAGAATAAAGGCAATCAAATAATGACGAAGGGGACCAGTGTGCGTAATGACAGGCAGTTTGGAGCCCTTGAGCGCAGGAGAGGAAGAGCGGGAAGAGGCGTGATACCCTGCACAGGTAGAGCCCTATCTTTGCAGGTGTATGGTGAGGAATATTGGTTCAAAGGTTTTTGTTAAAGGTCCTGCTCAGTCATCCTATTTCCCAAGTAAAAATAGTCTTTGAATGACCAAAACATCACCCATAATATTTTGACGCTATGAAAATGCTTAGAATTGAACAAATTGTACCTTTTCTCTCATCTCCAACTATCAGGAAGCCTGAAAGAACAGGCTGAGTGGGCGGGGAGATTATATTCATGAGCTCGCCTTGACTGACAGCTCTTTGAAACACCCTTGTGATCGTTGCCAGGTAACAAGGTAAACAATGGGCCAAATGTCATTGATGGCCAGGTAAACAATGGGCCACATGTTATTCCGAGCCTAAATAGTGTGCTTCACTCAATTTTCTCTGCAAAATGCTCTTATAGTCAACAGAGCTGATCATGGACTGCTGGATACCAGACAAACTGCAGCAATACACAACTGTATTTCTATTGTTTTGTAGCTGATTACAGAATACACTTCACTGATACACTTCTTCACAATCATTTTGTTGTGCACTTTTTTGTGAAACTTTTCAATGTTTGTATTTGGAATTTTTTTGTGCCTGAAATGCTCAATTGATTTGAAATGAATAACTATGACTTCCAGTATGCTGGGTCTGTCTTCACAACATATCCCCCTTCTTTGCCAGGGAAAGCTGGTTTTGTGTCGCAGCATTCCTGCTGACATGGTTGCCTGGGAAGCTGTGTAGACAGACTAGATGTTGAATTTTCTAAAATGACTATGACTACAGCTAGATGATGGTGGAAAGACAAGAAGAGGTGGAGAGTGAAATAATAATACCCCCAATCATCATGATAAGCCCAAATGACACAGGCTACATCAACTGTAAGACAACAACCCACACAATCGAATAGCAGAAAATGGTTTTCAGAAGTAAATTATAAATACTATATACACCCAACTCCTTTTGTGGACAACATTTCTTCGTGTCTGCTGTGTGCTGGTTGTTCTTAGACTAAATGTAGGATTCTTAGGGATGGAAGAACAAAAACCATGTAGTGACTATCAGGTGTGTTACAGAAAATAGAACATTCACAAGTCAAAGCAGCCACAGCTACAGTCACAGCTACAGCTACAGCTACAGCCACAGCTACAGCTACAGCCACAGCTACAGCTACAGCCACAGCTACAGCTACAGCCACAGCTACAGCCACAGCTACAGCCACAGCTACAGTCTACAGCCACAGCTACAGCTACAGCCACAGCTACAGCTACAGCCACAGCTACAGCCACAGCTACAGTCACAGCCACAGCTACAGCTACAGCCACAGCTACAGCCACAGCCACAGCTACAGCCACAGCTCACAATCACAGCTACAGCTACAGCTACAGCCACAGCCACAGCCACAGTCACAGCCACAGCTACAGCCACAGCTACAGCCACAGTCACAGCCACAGTCACAGCCACAGTCAGCAGCCACAGCTACAGCCACAGCTACAGCCACAGTCACAGCCACAGCTACAGCCACAGCTACAGCCACAGCCACAGCTACAGCCACAGCCACAGCCACAGCTACAGCCACAGCCACAGCCACAGCTACAGCCACAGCCACAGCTACAGCCACAGCCACAGCCACAGCCACAGCCACAGCCACAGTCACAGCCACAGCTACAGCCACAGTCACAGCCACAGCTACAGCCACACAGTCACAGCTACAGCCACAGCCACAGCTACAGCCACAGTCACAGCCACAGCTACAGCCACAGTCACAGCCACAGCTACAGTCACAGCCACAGTCACAGCACAGCTACAGCCACAGTCACAGCCACAGCTACAGCCACAGTCACAGCCACAGCCACAGTCACAGCCACAGCTACAGTCACAGCCACAGCTACAGCCACAGTCACAGCCACAGCTACAGCCACAGTCACAGCCACAGCCACAGTCACAGCCACAGCTACAGCCACAGTCACAGCCACAGCCACAGCTCAGCTAGTCACAGTCACAGCTACAGCCACACAGTCACAGCCACAGCTACAGCCACAATTACAGCCACAGCTACAGCCACAATTACAGCCACAGCTACAGCCACAATTACAGCCACAGCTACCGTGTCAGACTCATCAAACGCTGATTCTGGCATTATGGTCAGCACTTGCCAGATCTACTGATCCACTGCCACAGTTCACAGCCTCGAACTGGCACAGCTACAGCTACAGATAAAGGGGCTCATTACACCGTGTGACCTGATGATCATTTTCACAGCCACTGCTGTCAGATGTCTTAGTTCTTTGGAAAATGGTGAAACATTAAATTAACACTATGCTTCCAGTTACAACACAGTGGGCTTTTTCTGGCATGCTGGTAGTCACAGCACAACAGTGGGCTTTTTCTAGCATGCTGGTAAGTAGTCACAGCTACAAGACAGCCACAGATGAAAGGGGCTACAACGGTATCAGCCATGTTCTGCTTTAGCTACAGTGTATTCAGAAAGTATTCATTTTGGGAAATTTATAAAAAATTGCCACAGACCATTTGCTAGACTCCAAATTGAGCTCACAGCTATCCTGTGTTCAGACGTCCTTGAGATGTTTGCAAACTTGATTGAGTCCACCTGTGGTAAATTCAATTGATTGGACATTATTTGGAAAGGCATATACTGATTTAAGGTCCCACAGTTCAAGTGAGGTCAGAGCAAAATCCAAGCCAATGTATTGAAGGAATTGTCCGTAGAGCTAAGATTGTGTTGAGGCACCTGGCCCCAAAAAATCTGCGGGATTGAAGGTGCCAGGAAACAGTGGCCTCCATCATTCTTAGTTTGGAACCAAATGACACTTTCTAAAGCAAACTTTGCAAGGATAAGGACTTTGGTCAGGGAGGTGACTGAAACCGATGCACTCTGACAGAGCTCCATAGCTCCTCTGTGGACCTGAAGGACAACCATCTCTGATCATTTTATGGTGGGTGGCCAGAACTCATCAGTAAAATGCACAGGACAGCCAGCTTGGTTTGCCAAAATGACATCTAAAGTTCTTTGAGAAAATCTAGTCTGAAACATTAACATTGAACTCTTTGGCCTGAATACCTAGAGTGATGTCTGGAGGAAAAGTTACCATCAGTTACAACACCTAGGGTGCTTTTTCTGGCATGCTGGTAGACTTGTCAGGATCTGAATGATGAATGGAGTAAAGTACAAACCAGAGTCCTTGATGAAAACCTTTTATAACTGGCCTGACTGGTGACAGGTTCACCTTCCAACAGGACAACAACCATAAGCTTGCAGACGTGGCTTCTGGACAAGTCTCTGAATGTCCTTGAATGGCCCAGCCAGAGCCCGGACTTGAAACCGTTCTAACATCTCTGGAGAGACCTGAAAATAGCTGTGCAGCAACGCTCCCCATCCAACCTGACAGAGCTTGAGAGGATCTGCAGAGAAGAATGGGAGAAACTCCCCAAATACAGTTGTGCCAAGCTTGTAGCGTCATACACACAAAGACTTGAGGTTGTAATTGCTGCCAAAGGTGCGTCAACAAAGTACTGAGTAAAGGGTCTGAATACTTTCGTAAATGTCAAATTTCAGTTAGTTATTTTTAATACGTTTGCAAACATTTCTAAAAACTTGTTTTTGCTTTGTCATTCATTATGGGGTATTGTGTGCAGATTGATGAGAAAAAACTAACAATTTAATAGAGATATAAGGTCATTTATAAGCTTTAGCGCCTTCTTAATTTCTGTTACTGAATGTGTTTACTGTTTTAAACTGTACTAACACAATGTATTTATTGCAAAATCAGTTCAGAGAATCTTCTTCAAACCACAACACATCTTCAAAGTCCACAAAAATCATTACGTGTGAAATTCTTTGTCAGTCTAAGCTTCTCAACAGTGATACCACCCAGACAGAGGCAGGAGCCTGGCCAGCCCAGACAGCATGGAGTCTAGAGTCTTTAAGTCTGGCCTCAAGTGGGGGAAGGGAGGGGGGTGTTCCTAAGTCATCAGGCTGTGCAGAATGGCCACTAATCCTACTGTAGAATACCTTTCATCTGCAGGGGAAAGCTCAACAGAGCCCTGATCCATGGAACCTTGGGAGAGAGGGACCAGGGTGACTGAGACCAGGAAGGGCTGAGAGGGGACCAGGGTGACTGAGACCAGGAAGGGGCTGAGAGGGGGACCAGGGTGACTGAGACCAGGAAGGGGCTGAGAGGGGACCGGGGTGACTGAGACCAGGAGGGGCTGAGAGGGGACCAGGGTGACTGAGATCAGGAGAGGCTGAGAGGGGGACCAGGGTGACTGAGACCAGGAGGGGCTGAGAGGGGGACCAGGGTGACTGAGATCAGGAGGGGCTGAGAGGTGGACCAGGGTGACTGAGATCAGGAGGGGCTGAGAGGGGGACCAGGATGACTGAGATCAGGAGAGGCTGAGAGGGGGACCAGGGTGACTGAGATCAGGAGGGGCTGAGAGGTGGACCAGGGTGACTGAGATCAGGAGGGGCTGAGAGGGGGATCAGGGTGACTGAGATCAGGAGGGGTTGAGAGGGGACCAGGGTGACTGAGATCAGGAGGGGCTGAGAGGGAGACCAGCGTGACTGAGATCAGGAGAGGCTGAGAGGGGACCAGGGTGACTGAGATCAGGAGGGGCTGAGATCAGGAGGGGCTGAAGGGAGATCAGGGAGACTGAGATCAGGAGGGGCTGAGAGGGAGATCAGGGAGACTGAGATCAGGAGGGGCTGAGAGGGGACCAGGGTGACTGAGATCGGGAGGGGCTGAGAGGGGGACCAGGGTGACTGACATCATGAGGGCTGAGAGGGAGGGGCCTTGGTGGTCATATGATATATATTTGTTTTATTTTATTTAACCTTTATTTAACTAGGCAAGTCAGTTAAGAACAAATTCTTATTTACAATGACAGCCTACCAAAAGGCAAAAGGCCTCCTGCGGGCTGTGGCTTTGGCACCAGGTGAGTGTCTGGATCTTGAGTAGGCAACCTGGCATTCCTTGGCCCTTATTCACAAAGTGTCTTAGAGGTGGAGTGCTGATCTAGGATCACTCCTACACTCTGAGACGCTGGCTAAGTGTGAGCAGTCATTGTGGTAGGATCACAGTGGAGAGTGGTTGGAAAAAGGGGACCCACGGTAGTTGCAGCTGGTTTAGCTGTCTCCTACAGTATGTCTATGTTGAGTTGTGATGTTGTGAGTTCTGATGTATACATTGGAAGTACAGACAGGGTAAGTGCTTTAAAAAAGAGGATGTTTCCCCACCTCCAATCACAGAGTTGCATTGTGAATGTGTCATTCTACTTACAGTTGCGGCCAAATATATTGGCACTCTTTCAAGCACAGGTGAGGTAAATTACAGATAAACAAGAATCACTTCTAACCAAATTAATTTGAATCTTGAATAATTCAGTCTAGGCCATGTTTTACTTTGAAGTGAAAATGTTTTTATTCATTGCAGTTGTAAATCAAACAAATACACATGTAAACACTGAAAGGTTTTTCAATTTCAACTTATTTTACAAGAAATAGTGAATCGTGCAAACGTGCCAATATATTTGTGAGTATCTGTATATCGTGTTTCTATTCTAAGCCATCAGGACCAGAATTATGATTGGATGATAAATATAGATGAGCCACATTTCCTGTTTCTGCCCAAACAGTTTAGTCTAGATAATTAACCTCTATATGGACTTTTCATCAAATAAGAAATGGCATATGCTCACTTATAAGGCCACTGAAACAGAAAGTCCGATCTTGGGATGATGACAGATACAAGCAGCTCATTCTGGCAGCCACTGCCAATACCTGTCAATTCTCACATTCTGCGCTGTCTACCAAGTTCACACAACTCTCATTCCATGTTTTGGCTTGTGACACAAGCTGGCATGGGAACAGAAGATGGTCCCTCTGTGGGATTTCATAGCTGCTGTTGCAGTTTTTTGGGGGTGACTGAAAAGTGACAGACATCCTAAAACGGGACTAATTAATTATGAGAGAGTTGTAGTTTCAGTTGATTGTGCTCTCATGGAGATTTGAGTAATGACTTTATGTTAACGTTTGACTAATTTACACTTGAAAACAGTGGTCGCTCAGTAAAAACTAGCAAACTGTTCGACATATGTATAAGGGATACGATTTGCTAAATGAAAATATAAAGCACTAAATCTGTTCTTTAATTCAGAATAAATCTAACAACAGAAATAAATGTTTGACGTACTTCTACACCTGCATTGCTTGCTGTTTGGGGTTTTAGGCTGGGTTTCTGTACAGCACTTTGAGATATCAGCTGATGTACGAAGGGCTATATAAATACATTTGATTTGATTTGATTCGTATAGAATCAATGATAATGCAATGTGGGCATTGTTTCAGGTTGACCATCAGCATTAGTTTCTTCAGCTTGTGCCCATGTGGAGCTGGCACTGCCCGTGCCCCTGTGCTGGGTGAGAGCCTTAGGGGCCTAGGATCACCCCAGACTGGGCACTGGGCATCTAATGTTCAGTCCAGGCCAGAACCAGGCGAAATTACTAGCAATCAGCAGGTCTGTGTACTCGCATGAGGAAAACAGGCATTCTGTTCACCTGCTTCCCGCAGTAATCAGTTGTAGTGATGGGCTGTATGAATTCTCTGTCCTGTGTCTCAATAAGTAGTATTGTGTGTCTTTGTCTATCTCACAACAGTGGTTTTACCTTTTTCATCTTGTATACAGCTATTTTCTATATATCTTGCTAAACACCATGTTGACATTTTTCATTTTTTCCCACTGCACCACCACAACAGCAGTTTTTATACAGCTATTTTCTATATCTTGTATTAACAGGAACAAGTAAACACCATGTTGACATGAAGCTTTGGTCATTTTTTCCCACTGCACCACCACAACAGCGGTTTTTATACAGTTATTTTTTTATATACTGTATTTTGCATTTACAGGAACAAGGTAACACCATTATGATGTGAAGTTTTGGTCCTTTTTCCACTGCATTTAGTCACTGTCGTTGCCAGAATGCTCAAAGTGACAGTTTTGAACAGAGGTCAGATAACAGGTCAACTGAAATGAGTAAAGCAACTTCTTCCACAGAAGTAGATTATTGATGACTGAAAGTGATTCATTGTCATTTCTACTGTTGTGGCTACACAGTTCCTAAGTAGTTCCTAGGAGTTGTGTTCCTAGACCAGATGTAGGATCTTAATTTGATCACTATTTTGATGATAAAAATGTTTCTGCACATCAGGAACTGTAAACTTGAAGTGTATTCAAGGTTTGAAAAGGCTTATAAAGTTTGTAATTTCCACTTAAATGTCAAATGTATCAATCCTTACAAAAACATTACAATAATTATAATCCACATAATAATTCACATTTGCTGTTGCAGGATTATTTTCCTTCTGTAGCAATTTAGCTCAAATTAAGATCCTACATATGTAGTTATGTAGCTGTCATCAACCTTATTTGAGGGATATAAATAGGAAGTAAAGACAATCACAGGTGCCAACATACTGGGATTGTACCATAGGCTAATATTGCACTGTTTCATTGAATATTGTGTGACTATTATTAAGAGCAGAAGTAGTCTCTGTTGGCTGGTAGTAATTTAATTGAACATTTACAGGTTTTGGATGCACTCTTTAGGGTAAACAAGAGCTGAGAACATGGCGAAATGTGTTATGAACAAAATGTTTCACCTTTTCAAGAGCATCTATTTTAAATGTGCCCTCCCCATCATGGAAAGAACTTTGCAAATCATCAATGAAGTTGAATTCCTCACAAATGTGAAGGCAGCTGCTCTTTGAGCATGATAGACTTTTTGTTGCACGGTGAAAACAATGAATTATTCTCTTTACACACATTATGTGGGCGTAGAATCGGGGCGAGCGAGACAAGAGTGTTATCTGTGGCCCAGATCAAATGGAAGACAGGTTTTAATGAACCCAGAGAATAGAACGGAGGCAGGCACAAAGCAGGACATGGGAATGTTTGTTTGAGGAGGTGAAAGAAAGGCCCCTTAACCAGGCGTGTGTGTGAGTGTATGTATGCATCAGACAGGCCACATGGCTTCCCTGCTCTGCCTCTGTCAGTGTGTTGCCACTGTATTGTGTACAGTCTGGTTCTTCATGAGGAGAATATTCAAGATGGCGGCGCAGATGCTTCGGGGCTGTCATTGTCGTCAGACACAAGGGCATGTGGGTGTGAACAAGTGCTTGACAAGTGCTTGACACATAAAAATGACTACATGAATGTGAATGTAGGCCTGAGGTGGGCACAGACTTCAGTTCAACATCTAGTTTTCATTTACATTTGGTTGAGTTGTCAGCTAAAATGAAATCAACATGAAATCAACAACAAAAATTCACTGTGTCATTGGATTTAGGTTAAAAGTTGGTGAAAAAATATGAAACTCCCTTACGTTGATGACGTTCTTCAAATCAATCAGTTTGACATGTTGATTCAACGTCATCACATAGATTTTTTGTTGTTGAAATTAAGTGGATACAACGTTGATTCAACCAGATGTTGTCCAGTGGGTGGAAGTAGGTTTGATAAATAAAGTTCATTGTTTAGGAGGAGCTCAACGTTCCCTCTTTGCCCTCATGCTTTGACCTTGACCCATGTCCTTAATTCCATGGCACATTCTCTGTCTCCCAGTGGCGCGGCGGTCTAAGGCTATAGGCGTTACTTCAGACCCTGGTTTGATTCCAGGCTGTAGCACATCCTCTGTCTCCCGAGTGGCGCGGTGGTCTAAGGCTATAGGCGTTACTTCAGACCCTGGTTTGATTCCAGGCTGTAGCACATCCTCTGTCTCCCGAGTGGCACGGCGGTCTAAGGCTATAGGCGTTACTTCAGACCCTGGTTTGATTCCAGGCTGTAGCACATCCTCTGTCTCCCGAGTGGCACGGCGGTCTAAGGCTATAGGCGTTACTTCAGACCCTGGTTTGATTCCAGGCTGTAGCACATCCTCTGTCTCCCGAGTGGCGCGGTGGTCTAAGGCTATAGGCGTCACTTCAGACCTTGGTTTGATTCCAGGCTGTAGCACATCCTCTGTCTCCCGAGTGGCGCGGCGGTCTAAGGCTATAGGCGTTACTTCAGACCCTGGTTTGATTCCAGGCTGTAGCACATCCTCTGTCTCCCAGTGGCGCGGTGGTCTAAGGCTATAGGCGTCACTTCAGACCTTGGTTTGATTCAGGCTGTAGCACATCCTCTGTCTCATTTAACATTTACATTTAAGTCATTTAGCAGACGCTCTTATCCAGAGCGACTTGCAAATTGGTGCATTCACCTTATGACATCAGTGGAACAGCCACTTTACAATAGTGCATCTAAATCTTTTAAGGGGGTGAGAAGGATTACTTTATCCTATCCTAGGTATTCCTTAAAGAGTGGGGTTTCAGGTGTCTCCGGAATTGGTGGTGATTGACTCCGCTGTCCTGAGTTTGTTCCACCATTGGGGGCCAGAGCAGCTAACAGTTTTGACTGGGCTGAGCGGGTTCTGTACTTCCTCAGTGGTAGGGAGGCGAGCAGGCCAGAGGTGGATGAGAACGCAGTGCCCTTGTTTGGGTGTAGGGCCTGATCAGAGCCTGGAGGTACTGAGGTGCCGTTCCCCTCACAGCTCCGTAGGCAAGCACCATGGTCTTGTAGCGGATGCGAGCTTCAACTGGAAGCTAGTGGAGAGAGCGGAGGAGCGGGGTGACGTGAAGAACTTGGGAAGGTTGAACACCAGACGGGCTGCGGCGTTCTGGATGAGTTGTAGGGGTTAATGGCACAGGCAGGGCCCAGCCAACAGCGAGTTGCAGTAATCCAGACGGGAGATGACAAGTGCCTGGATTAGGACCTGCGCCGCTTCCTGTGTGAGGCAGGGTCGTACTCTGCGGATGTTGTAGAGCATGAACCTACAGAACGGGCCACCGCCTTGATGTTAGTTGAGAATGACAGGGTGTTGTCCAGGATCACGCCAAGGTTCTTAGCGCTCTGGGAGGAGGACACAATGGAGTTGTCAGCCGTGATGGCGAGATCATGGAACGGGCAGTCCTTCCCGGGAGGAAGAGCAGCTCCGTCTTGCGAGGTTCAGCTTGAGGTGGTGATCCGTCATCCACACTGATATGTCTGCCAGACATGCAGAGATGCGGTCGCCACCTGGTCATCAGAAGGGGAAAGTCTCCCGAGTGGCGCGGCGGTCTAAGGCTATCGGCGTCACTTCAGACCCTGGTTTGATTCCAGGCTGTAGCACATCCTCTGTCTCCCAAGTGGCGCGGCGGTCTAAGGCACTGCATCTCAGTGCTATAAGTGTCACCCTTCAGACCCTGGCTTTTGATTCAGACCCTGCTGTAGCACATCCGGCTGTGATTGCGAGTCCCATAGGGCAGTGTACAATTGGCCCAGTGTTGTCGGGTTAGGTTTTGTCCCGGGGGAGGCCGTCATTGTAAATAAGAATAACTAACTTAGTTAAATTAAAGTAAAACTAATAAATAACAATAATTACAAGATTCAAACTTTCACTCTCCTCTCTCTTCACACCCAAACCACAACTAACAACTAGCCTCCTCTCCTCTCCCCTCCACCCAAACCACCCTAACATCTAGCCTCCTCTCCTCTCCACTCCACCCAAACCACACCTAACATCTAGCCTCCTCTCCTCTCCCCTCCACCCAAACCACACCCTAACATCTAGCCTCCTCTCCTCTCCCCTCCACCCAAACCACACCCTAACATCTAGCCTCCTCTCCCCTCCACCCAAAGCACATCCTAACATCTAGCCTCCTCTCCCCTCCACCCAAACCACACCCTAACATCTAGCCTCCCCTCCACCCAAACCACACCCTAACATCTAGCCTCCTCTCCTCTCTCCTCCACCCAAACCACACCCTAACATCTAGCCTCCTCTCCTCTCCTCTCCTCTCCTCTCCTCTCCCCTCCCCTCCCACCCAAACCACACCCTAACATCTAGCCTCCTCTCCTCTCCCCTCCACCCAAACCACACCCTAACATCTAGCCTCCTCTCCTCTCCTCTCCCCTCCACCCAAACCACACCCTAACATCTAGCCTCCTCTCGCCTCCACCCAGATTTCACCCATTCTCACCTCAGTTGTGGTGCCAGGGAAGTGTCCTGTTAGGAGGGAGAGGAGGAGAAGGATGAGGAGGGAGGGGGGAGGGTGCCGAGGAGGGAGAGGGAAGGGAGAGGAGGAGGAGAAGGAGGAGGAGGGAGAGGGGGGCAGAAGGAGGAGGAGGAGGAGGGAGAGGAGAAGAAGGAGGAGAAGGAGGATGGAGAGGAGAAGAAGGAGGAGGAGAGGAGGACAGGCCCTATTTTCAGAGTGAGATGACCAAACCTCCACCACTGAGAGTGACAGGTAATAAGAATATTCTGCTGTACAGTGGACAGGTGGGCAGTGGACAGGTAAACAGTATACAATGGACAGGATGGTGGATAGTGGACAGCTGGACAGTGGACAGGATGGTGGATAGTGGGCAGTGGACAGCTGGACAGTGTACAGGTGGACAGTGGACAGGATGGTGGATAGTGGGTAGTGGACAGCTGGACAGTGTACAGGTGGACAGTGGACAGTGGACAGGATGGTGGATAGTGGGCAGTGGACAGCTGGACAGTGGACAATGGACAGGATGGTGGATAGTGGGCAGTGGACAGCTGGACAGTGGACAGGACGGTGGATAGTGAGCAGTGGACAGCAGGACAGTGGACAATGGACAGGATGGTGGATAGTGGGCAGTGGACAGCTGGATAGTGGACAGGATGGTGGATAGTGGGCAGTGGACAGCTGGACAGTGGATAGGATGGTGGATAGTGGGCAGCTGGACAATGGACAGGACAGCTGGACAGTGGAGTGGACAGGATGGTGGATAGTGGGCAGTGGACAGCTGGACAGTGGACAGGATGGTGGATAGTGGGCAGTGGACAGCTGGACAGGATGGACATGTGGATAGTGGGCAAGTGGACAGGATGGTGGATAGTGGGCATGTGGACAGCTGGACAGTGGACAGGATGGTGGATAGTGGGCAGTGGACAGCTGGACAATGGACAGGATGGTGGATAGTGGGCAGTGGACAGCTGGACAGTGGACAGGATGGTGGATAGTGGGCAGTGGACAGCTGGACAGTGGACAGGATGGACGATAGTGGGCAGTGGACAGCTGGACAGTGGACAGGATGGTGGATAGTGGGAAGTGGACAGCTGGACAGTGTACAGGTGGACAGTGGATAGTGGACAGTGGTGGATAGTGGAGCTGGACAGTGGACAGGATGGTGGATAGTGGGAAGTGGACAGCTGGACAGTGGACAGGATGGTGGATAGTGGGCAGTGGACAGCTGGACAGTGGACAGGATGGTGGATAGTGGGCAGTGGACAATGGACAGGATGGTGGATAGTGGGCAGTGGACAGCTGGACAGTGGACAGGATGGTGGATAGTGGGCAGTGGACAGCTGGACAGTGGACAGGATGGTGGATAGTGGGCAGTGGACAGCTGGACAGTGGACAGGATGGTGGATAGTGGGCAGTGGACAGCTGGACAGTGGACAGGATGGTGGATAGTGGGCAGTGGACAGCTGGACAGTGGACAGGATGGTGGATAGTGGGCAGTGGACAGCTGGACAGTGGACAGGATGGTGGATAGTGGGCAGTGGACAGCTGGATAGTGGACAGGATGGTGGATAGTGGGCAGTGGACAGCTGGACAGTGGACAGGATGGTGGATAGTGGGCAGTGGACAGTGGACAGTGGCTGGATAGTGGAAGTGGACAGGATGGTGGATAGTGTGGACAGTGGATAGTGGACAGGATGGTGGATAGTGGGCAGTGGACAGCTGGACAGTGGACAATGGACAGGATGGTGGATAGTGGGCAGTGGACAGGATGGTGGATAGCGGGCAGAGGACAGCTGGACAGTGGACAATGGACAGGATGGTGGATAGTGGGCAGTGGACAGCTGGACAGTGGACAGGATGGTGGATAGCGGGCAGTGGACAGCTGGACAGTGGACAGCTGGACAGTGGACAGGATGGTGGATAGCGGGCAGTGGACAGCTCGACAGTGGACAGGTAGACAGTGTACAAGTGGACAGTGGGTTCACAATGAAGTCTAGATAAAAATAAAACCTGCTAGGTTGGAAAGGTTTATTATTTCCAAACATCCACCAGTCAGTCAGTCTATGAAGGTGATTCAGTGTGTGTTTACCGTGATTCGGTTCGGGGGAAGAATGAATTCAATAAAGATGATAAAGAAGCCTTGCTGGTACCTCATAGGGTGCACCGTGTGGCGGTGCAGATCCAGAGGCAGAAGAATGAACCGCGGGGAGAGAGAAGTGATTACCGTTGTTCATTTCCACAGGAAATGTTACATCTCACTGACATTTTAGTAATGATTTCAGCAGGTGGGAGCAATAAAATGGTAACATTGCCCAATTATTGGCCTGCCTCACAGTGTTGAATAAAAGCAATAAGGCAATAACACGCATTACCGCCCCTCCTTCCTACCTTCCTTCAAACCCCTATCCTTCAACCTTCCATCAACCCCCTTTAAAGAAGGAAGAAAAACCAAATGAGATTGAGAGTTAAACAAGCTCAGGCTGCTTACACAAGATATTGGAAGAGGATTGTTCTTTGGCTTCAGTATTGACCTGGTGTGGTCTGTCGCTGTCTCCTCTGGGTTGATCAGAGAGATTTAGAGGGACACAGAGGAGGAGGTATTTGGCAGTTTGAACAACAATTAGACAAACCACAAGAATTCACCATCAGCAGCTGTATAACTACTGTATGTATAACTATAGTGGGAAGGACAGAGAGAGAATATGAGGAGGGAGAGAGAGGAGGGAGAAAGAGAAGGGAGAGAGAGGAGGGAGAGAGAGAATATGAGGAGGGAGAGAGGTAAGGTATAGTAAGGTATAGTATAAGGTATAGTGGTATAGTGGTATAGTAAAGCTGATCTGTGGTATAGTGAAAGCTGATCTGTGGTATAGTGAAAGCTGATCTGTGGTATAGTGAAAGCTGATCTGTGGTATAGTGAAAGCTGATCTGTGGTATAGTGATCTGTGGTATAGTAAAGCTGATCTGTGGTATAGTGAAAGCTGATCTGTGGTATAGTGATAGTGAGCTGATCTGTGGTATAGTGAAAGCTGATCTGTGGTATAGTAAAGCTGATCTGTGGTATAGTGAAAGCTGATCTGTGGTATAGTGAAAGCTGATCTGTGGTATAGTGAAAGCTGATCTGTGGTATAGTGAAAGCTGATCTGTGGTATAGTGAAAGCTGATCTGTGGTATAGTGAAAGCTGATCTGTGGTATAGTGAAAGCTGATCTGTGGTATAGTGGTAAAGTGATCTGTGGTAAGCTGATCTGTGGTATAGTGAAAGCTGATCTGTGGTATAGTGAAAGCTGATCTGTGGTATAGTGAAAGCTGATCTGTGGTATAGTGAAAGCTGATCTGTGGTATAGTGAAAGCTGATCTGTGGTATAGTGGCTTTGATCTGTGGTATAGTAAAGCTGATCTGTGGTATAGTGAAAGCTGATCTGTGGTATAGTGAAAGCTGATCTGTGGTATAGTGAAAGCTGATCTGTGGTATAGTAAAGCTGATGGTATAGTGAAAGCTGATCTGTGGTATAGTGAAAGCTGATCTGTGGTATAGTGAAAGCTGATCTGTGGTATAGTGAAAGCTGATCTGTGGTATAGTGAAAGCTGATCTGTGGTATAGTGATCTGTTGTATAGTAAAGCTGATCTGTGGTATAGTGAAAGCTGATCTGTGGTATAGTGAAAGCTGATCTGTGGTATAGTGAAAGCTGATCTGTCGGTATAGTGAAAGCTGATCTGTGGTATAGTGAAAGCTGATCTGTGGTATAGTGAAAGCTGATCTGTGGTATAGTGAAAGCTGATCTGTGGTATAGTGAAAGCTGATCTGTGGTATAGTGAAAGCTGATCTGTGGTATAGTGAAAGCTGATCTGTGGTATAGTGAAAGCTGATCTGTGGTATAGTGAAAGCTGATCTGTGGTATAGTGAAAGCTGATCTGTGGTATAGTGAAAGCTGATCTGTGGTATAGTGAAAGCTGATCTGTGGTATAGTGAAAGCTGATCTGTGGTATAGTGAAAGCTGATCTGTGGTATAGTGAAAGCTGATCTGTGGTATAGTAAAGCTGATCTGTGGTATAGTGAAAGCTGATCTGTGGTATAGTGAAAGCTGATCTGTGGTATAGTGAAAGCTGATCTGTGGTATAGTGAAAGCTGATCTGTGGTATAGTGAAAGCTGATCTGTGGTATAGTGAAAGCTGATCTGTGGTATAGTGAAAGCTGATCTGTGGTGATCTGTGGTATAGTAAAGCTGATCTGTGGTATAGTAAAGCTGATCTGTGGTATAGTGAAAGCTGATCTGTGTATAGTGAAAGCTGATCTGTGGTATAGTGAAAGCTGATCTGTGGTATAGTGAAAGCTGATCTGTGGTATAGTGAAAGCTGATCTGTGGTATAGTGAAAGCTGATCTGTGGTATAGTGAAAGCTGATCTGTGTTATAGTAAAGCTGATCTGTGGTATAGTGAAAGCTGATCTGTGGTATAGTGAAAGCTGATCTGTGGTATAGTGAAGGTGATCTGTGGTATAGTGAAAGCTGATCTGTGGTATAGTGAAAGCTGATCTGTTGTATAGTGAAAGCTGATCTGTGGTATAGTGAAAGCTGATCTGTGGTATAGTGAAGCTGATCTGTGGTATAGTGAAAGCTGATCTGTGGTATAGTGAAAGCTGATCTGTGGTATAGTGAAAGCCGATCTGTGGTATAGTGAAAGCTGATCTGTGGTATAGTAAAGCTGATCTGTGGTATAGTGAAAGCTGATCTGTGGTATAGTGAAAGCTGATCTGTGGTATAGTGAAAGCTGATCTGTGGTATAGTGAAAGCTGATCTGTGGTATAGTAAAAGCTGATCTGTGGTATAGTGAAAGCTGATCTGTGGTATAGTGAAAGCTGATCTGTGGTATAGTGAAAGCTGATCTGTGGTATAGTGAAAGCTGATCTGTGGTATAGTAAAAGCTGATCTGTGGTATAGTGAAAGCTGATCTGTGGTATAGTGAAAGCTGATCTGTGGTATAGTGAAAGCTGATCTGTGGTATAGTGAAAGCTGATCTGTGGTATAGTGAAAGCTGATCTGTGGTATAGTGAAAGCTGATCTGTGGTATAGTGAAAGCTGATCTGTGGTATAGTGAAAGCTGATCTGTGGTATAGTGAAAGCTGATCTGTGGTATAGTGAAAGCTGATCTGTGGTATAGTAAAGCTGATCTGTGGTATAGTGAAAGCTGATCTGTGGTATAGTGAAAGCTGATCTGTGGTATAGTGAAAGCTGATCTGTGGTATAGTGAAAGCTGATCTGTGGTATAGTGAAAGCTGATCTGTGGTATAGTGAAAGCTGATCTGTGGTATAGTGAAAGCTGATCTGTGGTATAGTGAAAGCTGATCTGTGGTATAGTGAAAGCTGATCTGTGTTATAGTAAAGCTGATCTGTGGTATAGTGAAAGCTGATCTGTGGTATAGTGAAAGCTGATCTGTGGTATAGTGAAAGCTGATCTGTGGTATAGTGAAAGCTGATCTGTGGTATAGTGAAAGCTGATCTGTGTTATAGTAAAGCTGATCTGTGGTATAGTGAAAGCTGATCTGTGGTATAGTGAAAGCTGATCTGTGGTATAGTAAAGCTGATGTGTGGTATAGTAAAGCTGATCTGTGGTATAGTAAAGCTGATCTGTGGTATAGTAAAGCTGATCTGTGGTATAGTAAAAGCTGATCTGTGGTATAGTGAAAGCTGATCTGTGGTATAGTGAAAGCTGATCTGTGGTATAGTGAAAGCTGATCTGTGGTATAGTAAAGCTGATCTGTGCTATAGTGAAAGCTGATCTGTGGTATAGTAAAAGCTGATCTGTGGTATAGTGAAAGCTGATCTGTGGTATAGTAAAAGCTGATCTGTGGTATAGTAAAGCTGATCTGTCGTATAGTAAAGCTGATCTGTGGTATAGTGAAAGCTGATCTGTGGTATAGTAAAGCTGATCTGTGGTATAGTAAAGCTGATCTGTGGTATAGTGAAAGCTGATCTGTGGTATAGTGAAAGCTGATCTGTGGTATAGTAAAAGCTGATCTGTGGTATAGTGAAAGCTGATCTGTGGTATAGTAAAAGCTGATCTGTGGTATAGTAAAGCTGATCTGTGGTATAGTAAAGCTGATCTGTGGTATAGTGAAAGCTGATCTGTCGTATAGTAAAGCTGATCTGTGGTATAGTGAAAGCTGATCTGTGGTATAGTAAAAGCTGATCTGTGGTATAGTAAAGCTGATCTGTGGTATAGTGAAAGCTGATCTGTGGTATAGTAAAAGCTGATCTGTGGTATAGTGAAAGCTGATCTGTGGTATAGTAAAAGCTGATCTGTGGTATAGTAAAGCTGATCTGTGGTATAGTAAAGCTGATCTGTGGTATAGTGAAAGCTGATCTGTGGTATAGTGAAAGCTGATCTGTGGTATAGTGAAAGCTGATCTGTGGTATAGTGAAAGCTGATCTGTGGTATAGTGAAAGCTGGTCTGTGGTATAGTAAAGCTGATCTGTGGTATAGTAAAGCTGATCTGTGGTATAGTGAAAGCTGATCTGTGGTATAGTGAAAGCTGATCTGTGGTATAGTATAGCTGATGTGTGGTATAGTGAAAGCTGATCTGTGGTATAGTAAAGCTGATCTGTGGTATAGTAAAGCTGATCTGTGGTATAGTGAAAGCTGATCTGTGGTATAGTAAAGCTGATCTGTGGTATAGTAAAGCTGATCTGTGGTATAGTGAACGCTGATCTGTGGTATAGTGAAAGCTGATCTGTGGTATAGTGAAAGCTGATCTGTGGTATAGTGAAAGCTGATATGTGGTATAGTGAAAGCTTATCTGTGGCATAGTAAAGCTGATATGTGGTATAGTAAAGCTGATCTGTGGTATAGTGAAAGCTGATCTGTGGTATAGTAAAGCTGATCTGTGGTATAGTAAAGCTGATCTGTGGTATAGTGAAAGCTGATCTGTGGTATAGTGAAAGCTGATCTGTGGTATAGTGAAAGCTGATCTGTGGTATAGTGAAAGCTGATCTGTGGTATAGTGAAAGCTGATCTGTGGCATAGTAAAAAGCTGATCTGTGGTATAGTAAAGCTGATCTGTGGTATAGTGAAAGCTGATCTGTGGTATAGTGAAAGCTGATCTGTCGTATAGTAAAGCTGATCTGTGGTATAGTGAAAGCTGATCTGTGGTATAGTAAAGCTGATCTGTGGTATAGTGAAAGCTGATCTGTGGTATAGTAAAGCTGATCTGTGGTATAGTAAAGCTGATCTGTGCTATAGTGAAAGCTGATCTGTGGTATAGTAAAAGCTGATCTGTGGTATAGTGAAAGCTGATCTGTGGTATAGTAAAAGCTGATCTGTGGTATAGTAAAGCTGATCTGTCGTATAGTAAAAGCTGATCTGTGGTATAGTGAAAGCTGATCTGTGGTATAGTAAAGCTGATCTGTGGCATAGTAAAGCTGATCTGTGGTATAGTGAAAGCTGATCTGTGGTATAGTGAAAGCTGATCTGTGGTATAGTAAAAGCTGATCTGTGGTATAGTGAAAGCTGATCTGTGGTATAGTAAAAGCTGATCTGTGGTATAGTAAAGCTGATCTGTGGTATAGTAAAGCTGATCTGTGGTATAGTGAAAGCTGATCTGTCGTATAGTAAAGCTGATCTGTGGTATAGTGAAAGCTGATCTGTGGTATAGTAAAGCTGATCTGTGGTATAGTAAAGCTGATCTGTGCTATAGTGAAAGCTGATCTGTGGTATAGTAAAAGCTGATCTGTGGTATAGTGAAAGCTGATCTGTGGTATAGTAAAAGCTGATCTGTGGTATAGTAAAGCTGATCTGTGGTATAGTAAAGCTGATCTGTGGTATAGTGAAAGCTGATCTGTGGTATAGTGAAAGCTTATCTGTGGTATAGTGAAAGCTGATCTGTGGTATAGTGAAAGCTGATCTGTGGTATAGTGAAAGCTGGTCTGTGGTATAGTAAAGCTGATCTGTGGTATAGCAAAGCTGATCTGTGGTATAGTGAAAGCTGATCTGTGGTATAGTAAAGCTGATCTATGTGTGGTATAGTGAAAGCTGATCTGTGGTATAGTAAAGCTGATCTGTGGTATAGTAAAGCTGATCTGTGGTATAGTGAAAGCTGATCTGTGGTATAGTAAAGCTGATCTGTGGTATAGTGAAAGCTGATCTGTGGTATAGTGAAAGCTGATCTGTGGTATAGTGAAAGCTGATATGTGGTATAGTGAAAGCTTATCTGTGGCATAGTAAAGCTGATATGTGGTATAGTAAAGCTGATCTGTGGTATAGTGAAAGCTGATATGTGGTATAGTAAAGCTGATCTGTGGTATAGTGAAAGCTGATCTGTGGTATAGTAAAGCTGATCTGTGGTATAGTAAAGCTGATCTGTGGTATAGTGAAAGCTGATCTGTGGTATAGTGAAAGCTGATCTGTGGTATAGTGAAAGCTGATCTGTGGTATAGTGAAAGCTGATCTGTGGTATAGTGAAAGCTGATCTGTGGCATAGTAAAGCTGATCTGTGGTATAGTAAAGCTGATCTGTGGTATAGTGAAAGCTGATCTGTGGTATAGTGAAAGCTGATCTGTCGTATAGTAAAGCTGATCTGTGGTATAGTGAAAGCTGATCTGTGGTATAGTGAAAGCTGATCTGTGGTATAGTAAAGCTGATCTGTGGTATAGTGAAAGCTGATCTGTGGTATAGTGAAAGCTGATCTGTGGTATAGTGAAAGCTGATCTGTGGTATAGTAAAAGCTGATCTGTGGTATAGTGAAAGCTGATCTGTGGTATAGTAAAAGCTGATCTGTGGTATAGTGAAAGCTGATCTGTGGTATAGTGAAAGCCGATCTGTGGTATAGTGAAAGCTGATCTGTGGTATAGTGAAAGCTGATCTGTGGTATAGTGAAAGCTGATCTGTGGTATAGTGAAAGCTGATCTGTGGTATAGTGAAAGCTGATCTGTGGTATAGTGAAAGCTTATCTGTGGCATAGTAAAGCTGATATGTGGTATAGTAAAGCTGATCTGTGGTATAGTGAAAGCTGATCTGTGGTATAGTAAAGCTGATCTGTGGTATAGTAAAGCTGATCTGTGGTATAGTAAAGCTGATCTGTGTTATAGTGAAAGCTGATCTGTGGTATAGTGAAAGCTGATCTGTGGTATAGTGAAAGCTGATCTGTGGTATAGTGAAAGCTGATCTGTGGTATAGTGAAAGCTGATCTGTGGCATAGTAAAGCTGATCTGTGGTATAGTGAAAGCTGATCTGTGGTATAGTGAAAGCTGATCTGTGGTATAGTGAAAGCTGATCTGTGGTATAGTGAAAGCTGATCTGTGGTATAGTAAAGCTGATCTGTGGTATAGAGCTGATCTGTGGTATGAAAGCTGATCTGTGGTATATAGTGAAAGCTGATCTGTGGTATAGTGAAAGCTGATCTGTGGTATAGTGAAAGCCGATCTGTGGTATAGTGAAAGCTGATCTGTGGTATAGTGAAAGCTGATCTGTGGTATAGTGAATCTGATCTGTCTGGTATAGTGAAAGCTGATCTGTGGTATAGTAAAGCTGATCTGTGGTATAGTAAAGCTGATCTGTGGTATAGTGAAAGCTGATCTGTGGTATAGTGAAAGCTGATCTGTGGTATAGTGAAAGCTGATCTGTGGTATAGTGAAAAGCTGATCTGTGGTATAGTGAAAGCTGATCTGTGGTATAGTGAAAGCTGATCTGTGGTATAGTGAAAGCTGATCTGTGGTATAGTGAAAGCTGATCTGTGGTATAGTGAAAGCTGATCTGTGGTATAGTGAAAGCTGATCTGTGGTATAGTGAAAGCTGATCTGTGGTATAGTGAAAGCTGATCTGTGGTATAGTGAAAGCTGATCTGTGGTATAGTGAAAGCTGATCTGTGGTATAGTGAAAGCTGATCTGTGGTATAGTGAAAGCTGAAAGCTGATCTGTGGTATAGTGAAAGCTGATCTGTGGTATAGTGAAAGCTGATCTGTGGTATAGTGAAAGCTGATCTGTGGTATAGTGAAAGCTGATCTGTGGTATAGTGAAAGCTGATCTGTGGTATAGTGATCTGGTATAGTGAAAGCTGATCTGTGGTATAGTGAAAGCTGATCTGTGGTATAGTGAAAGCTGATCTGTGGTATAGTAAAAGCTGATCTGTGGTATAGTGAAAGCTGATCTGTGGTATAGTGAAAGCTGATCTGTGGTATAGTGAAAGCTGATCTGTGGTATAGTGAAAGCTGATCTGTGGTATAGTGAAAGCTGATCTGTGGTATAGTGAAAGCTGATCTGTGGTATAGTGAAAGCTGATCTGTGGTATAGTGAAAGCTTGATCTGATCTGTGGTATAGTGAAAGCTGATCTGTGGTATAGTGAAAGCTGATCTGATAGTGAAAGCTGATCTGTGTATAGTGAAAGCTGATCTGTGGTATAGTGAAAGCTGATCTGTGGTATAGTGAAAGCTGATCTGTGGTATAGTGAAAGCTGATCTGTGGTATAGTGAAAGCTGATCTGTGGTATAGTGAAAGCTGATCTGTGGTATAGTGAAAGCTGATCTGTGGTATAGTATAGCTGATCTGTGGTATAGTAAAGCTGATCTGTGGTATAGTGAAAGCTGATCTGTGGTATAGTGAAAGCTGATCTGTGGTATAGTAAAGCTGATCTGTGGTATAGTAAAGCTGATCTGTGGTATAGTGAAAGCTGATCTGTGGTATAGTGAAAGCTGATCTGTGGTATAGTGAAAGCTGATCTGTGGTATAGTGAAAGCTGATCTGTGGTATAGTGAAAGCTGATCTGTGGTAAAGCTGATCTGTGAAAAGCTGATCTGTGGTATAGTGAAAGCTGATCTGTGGTATAGTGAAAGCTGATCTGTGGTATAGTGAAAGCTGATCTGTGGTATAGTGAAAGCTGATCTGTGGTATAGTGAAAGCTGATCTGTGGTATAGTGAAAGCTGATCTGTGGTATAGTGAAAGCTGATCTGTGGTATCTGTGGTATAGTGAAAGCTGATCTGTGGTATAGTGAAAGTTAACGTGTGGAAAAGCGTAGTCCATAAAGGAAGTACCAAAACTCCTTGATAAAGGGGAGGTGCATGCAGGCATATGAGGACATTTGACTAGGATGGAAGACATGATATAGTAAAACATGCAGAAGAGCAAATGTAAAAGAGTGAAAGAAACGCACTAACCTCCCCTGTGCCCAGTAAGAAAACCACACAACCCTCTCCAAAGCAAAAAAAAAGTTAGACGACATTTCCGCCCAGTAAATTTCGAACCGCCCCTAAGCTGATACTGCATAACCACATAAGCCGTTGACATTTCGGTTCTGTTTTAATCATTGTGCTTGACAAAACACATAAAAACATTACGTTTTCTAAAGTTTAAAAAAATGTAGACTTAAATGCCTGTGTTACTGTATTCAGAACATTACATTTACATTTACATTTAAGTCATTTAGCAGACGCTCTTATCCAGAGCGACTTACAAATTGGACATCATACAGTTCGGTAATTTAAACCAGCTCATTCTTTAATCTAGGGATTGAGGTGAACCAAACAGGTGTGTATATTGCCAGTATGTATTAAAGGGAATGGAAACACTTTAAGCTGATGTTCTAAAGCCTACTGTTTCCATTCCCTTTAAGGAACAGCGGGACAGTACAGATACACCTGCAGCCCTGTGCCTATTCAGGTAGTGGTTATGTCATACATGTGTGACCTAAAACCAGTCTGTACGAAGACATTTAGACTCTGATTCAGTTATACTCTGATGCTATAGAGGTGGGAGGACGAATAAAGAAGGAGCAGGAAATGAAATGTAAAAGAAAACGTGTCTGGAAGTTGGTCAGTACTGTACAGTACGTCTCTCACTCTCACTTCCTTTCTACTACTTCCTCCTATCCTCTTCTCCCTCCCTCTCATCCTTCACACTTTTCCTTCCTCTTCTCAACATTCAACCTTCTTCCTCCTATCCTCTTCTCCCTCCCTCTCATCCTTCACACTTTTCCTTCCTCTTCTCAACATTCAATCTTCTTCCTCCTATCCTCTTCTCCCTCCCTCTCATTCTTCACACTTTTCCTTCCTCTTCTCATCATTCAACCTTCTTCCTCCTATCCTCTTCTCCCTCCCTCTCATCCTTCACACTTTTCCTTCCTCTTCTCAACATTCAATCTTCTTCCTCCTATCCTCTTCTCCCTCCCTCTCATTCTTCACACTTTTCCTTCCTCTTCTCAACATTCAACCTTCTTCCTCCTATCCTCTTCTCCCTCCCTCTCATCCTTCACACTTTTCCTTCCTCTTCTCAACATTCAACCTTCTTCCTCCTATCCTCTTCTCCCTCCCTCTCATCCTTCACACTTTTCCTTCCTCTTCTCTACATTCAACCTTCTTCCTCCTATCCTCTTCTCCCTCCCTCTCATCCTTCACACTTTTCCTTCCTCTTCTCTATATTCAACCTTCTTCATCCTCCTCTTCTCTCCTATTTTCTTGTCATCCTTCTTCCTCAACAGTTCCCCGTTCTGGCCGGGCGGCTGCAGGTTTCCAAACAAACTTGTCGAAACATGCTGCCTGCTCGTCCGTCCCCACAGGCACCCCGCCGCTCGCCAAATCTGCTGTGCCACAATGTAAGCAGGTGGTGTCGCGTTCAAACGAAAGAACGGGCAGAGCGCGTGGGCGTCAGGCAGGCAGACGACACCAATCCCAAAGTCCCGGCTGACCTCCAAAACCTTGGCTATGCTTGCCAAAATCATAGTGAACATTTCTGGTTCTGTGAGCTCTCTTTCTCTATTAGTCTCGCTCTAATGCTGCCTGTTTCTCTCTCTCTCTCTCTCTCTCTCTCTCTCTCTCTCTCTCTCTCTCTCTCTCTCTCTCTCTCTCTCTCTCTCTCTTCTCTCTCTCTCTCTCCCTCTCTCTCTCTCTCTCTCTCTCTCTCTCTCTCTCTCTCTCTCTCTCTCTCTCTCTCTCTCTCTCTCTCTCTCTCTTCCTCTCTCTCTCTTTCTCTCTCTCTATTTCTTTCTATTCCTCTTTCTCTCTCTTACCCTCTGCCTCTCTTTTTTTTCTCTCTCCCTCTGTTTTTCTCTGTTTACTTTGCAGGGGTTTTGCTCAGTGGATCAAAACTGCAAGCAGGCCTCTGGCCATGTTAATGAAAGGAACAGGAGTGGATGCATCTGATGCGGCTGGCGATTCTGTCAACTGATTCTCATCTGTTGTGTGTTTGTGTGTGTGTGTGTGTGTGTGTGTATGGCAACAGGTGCAGA